>NC_134896.1:22382774-22402774 GCF_041734735.1 Babylonia areolata
TGTGCAGACCTACTTGTGCCTGAACCCCTTTCGTGTGTATACGCGCGCGCAGAAGATCAAATACGCACGTTAATTAAAGATCCTGTGATCCATGTCAGCGTTCGGTGGGTTACGGAAATAAAAACACACCCAGCATGCACATCCCTGAAAATGGAGTATGGCTGCCTACATGGCGGGGTAAATAAACAAAAAGGTCATACACGTAAAATGTTACATGTCTGTCTGTGCCTTGAATGACACAGGAAACGAATGATGAGCACCCAACTACAGCCATCAGTCGGCTCCGGCTACCTAGGTAGACAGCCTGTTGTGCGAATGACCCCGCGTTTGTAAACCTCTGGTCTCCGACTGAGGATATGCGCAATATAAGTTTCCATATCATCATCATCATCATCACTTCCGTTTCCCAGTCCGTGAAACTAACTACGACTGACATGATGAAGGGTGGTGATAGTTACGTTTTGGAGGAATGTAGCCATTGAGCACAGAGTATCAGGACTATCATCACTGCAGGAAGGTGCCAGAATGATTGAGACGCTAATCTGCCAATAGTACAGTGTCCGTGAGGGTCTGGGTTCGATTCCCCGTCTCGCCCTTTCTCCCACGTTTGACTGAAAAAATCAAACTGAACATCTAGTCATTCGGATGAGACGATGACGGGCGCAATACGCGGCCGAGTGGTTAAAGCGTTGGACTGTCAATCTGAGGGTCCCGGGTTCGAATCACGGTGACGGCGCCTGGTGGGTAAAAGGTGGAGATTTTTACGATCTCCCAGGTCAACATATGTGCAGACCTGCTTAGTGCCTGAACCCCCTTCGTGTGTATACGCAAGCAGAAGATCAAATACGCACGTTAAAGATCCTGTAATCCATGTCAGCGTTCGGTGGGTTATGGAAACAAGAACATACCCAGCATGCACACCCCCGAAAACGGAGTATGGCTGCCTACATGGCGGGGTAAAAACGGTCATACACGTAAAAGCCCACTCGTGTGCATACGAGTGAACGCAGAAGAAGAAGAAGAAGAGGATGAGACGATAAACCGAGTATACTGTGTGCAGCATGCACTTGGCGCACTGAAAGAACCCATGACAACAAAGGGGCTGTCCTCAGCCAGGTAAAAATTTTGCAGAAGAAATCCACTCTTGACAGATACACAAATTAACTCACTCAGTACGGCCAGTCCTCTCTTCTCCTCTACACAGACCCCTCGGATGTCCAGTGGGTGTCTGAATGACCCAACCTTTAGCTTCCGTCGTCAGAATTGTGGTATTTTTTTGTCAACATTCACCTCTTCAGTATAAGAGCCTTCCGCTTGCAATATTTTGATGATGGTAATTGGGGTGAAACGCTGTTAACGTCGTCTCTTTCGCCGTTCGTATGGAGAGAGTTTTAACATATAGATATATACGCATGCGGCACTCAAGTCCTGACTGAGTGCGTTGGGTAGTGCTGGCATCTAGTGCCCAGCAGGCGGGTGTGGTGTGGCGTTTCGGAATTTGGCTTCGCCCTCAGGGCGACGAAGCTTCAAGTCTGACCATCCTAACAATATCGAACGCCGAAGAAGAAGAAGAGGAAGTTTATGAATTTGTCCAAACGCAGTGACACCGCCTCCTTGGGGATCTGAAAACTGAAACTGGTTTGTGGAGCACTGAGAAAACGCTGTTGTGTGTGTGTGTGTGTGTGTGTGTGTGTGTGTGTGTGTGTGTGTGTGTGTGTGTGTCGTGGAAGCTGCGATACGTAGCCTAGAAATGAGTGTGTGGAGGAGGGGGGTAGAGGAGGTGCAGGGTAATGTGTGTGTGTGTGTGTGTGTGTGTGTGTGTGTGTGTGTTGGGTCTCATGTACGTTTATGTGTATTTGACTGTGCTTTCATATCTGTGAAACTGCATGTTTGGCGCATATCTGCTATGCATGTGTGGGTGTATGTGTGAATGTGTGTCTTCATGTTTTACATTTATTTGCTTATTTATCATCATTGTTGTCTTATTTATTTTACTTATTTATTTATTTATTTATTATTATTATTATTATTACTACCTTTTTTCCATATTATAATTATTATTTATTTATTTATCTATTTATGTATTTATTTACTTATTTATGTAAGCTTATCTATTATTTATCAACCTTTTTTTTTTTCTCAAGGCCTGACTAAGCGCGTTGGGCTACGCCGCTGGTCAGGCATCTGCTTGGCAGATGTGGTGTAGCGTATATGGATTTGTCCGAACGCAGTGACGCCTCCTTGAGCTACTGAAACTGAAACTGAAACTGTTGGAACGTTTGGAATGTGGAGCACCGAAATTACCGGCTGCAGTGGACAGCGACTATCTGAACATGGACTTTAGTAGCACATATCAGTTTTGCAATATGGAGCGCCGTGAATAATAATAATGATAATAATAATAATAATAATAATGGATACTTATATAGCACACTATCCAGCAATCTGCTCTAGGTGCTTTACAAAAACGCTTTTGTTAACATAAAACATTATATCTATGTTACATACACACACCAAAATGTGACTACACACACACACACACACACACACACACACACACACACACACACACACACACACACACACACACACTGCATACATACATTTTAACATACATGTGTATCTAACAGCTACCCTAACACATACGCACACATAGGCAGGCACAAACTTACATAAACACACGCACACACAATACACATTCATATACATGCATTAACTGGATGAAGGACATGGAACGGCTTTTTGGGTCACTTCTGCACTGTGAAAGTACGAGCAGCGGATTCTCTTTAAAAAAAAACCTTTGGAACATGTTTATTTTTTCTGACCGCGTTGGGAATGTGGCGGCATCCGTGGGAATGAAACATGATGAATATATACCTTGGCAATATGGGACGTTGAATCGAATCATTCGGGTCAACGGAACACTAGCATCAGACTCTGTGAATAAAATTATCAGGAAGAAAGAATCGTGCACTTTTTTTTTTTTTTTTTTTTTTTTAATGAAAGAGTTTTTGTCTTTAGTTTCTACAGTTTTAGAGTTATGCATGCGTGTGAATGACTGGTGCGAAAGCGCTTTGATTTGTCTCTGCACAAGATCCAGCGCTATATAAATACCATTATTATTATTATTACATAGATGGAATTTGAATAAAGCATTTCAGAAAGAGAAGGCTTCGATTTTCACTTTGACACTTGTATTGGTAACGTTTGGCTTTGGGGAAACAGTATTTTGGTCCATTCGAAAGGTTTGTCTGTGGAAAATAGGGCATTGAGAACGTCAAACCTTAGAAAAATAAAAATATTTTACAGCCTTTGTTTTTGATTAAAAAAAAATAATAAAAAAATCATGGGGAATAGCATTACGGCCATACACATTAGACTGCCTGCGGATGTTTTGCCACAGGGAATAACACGCGTTATATAAAAACAAAACACAGGTCAAGAAGATCAATTCGCCTTTTAACACGTCAGACATGGCACTTGGGAAATCTGATACCAGGCGAACAAGAAAAAAAGAAAAGGAAAAAAGAACCCCAGCAAACAAATAAGAGGACACTGGGCCTCTGAAACATGCGTTTTGTCCGTTGACACTCCAGACACTTTAAAAAAAAAAAAAAAAAAAAAAAAAAAAAAAAATAACAACGTGAGGGCTGACGTCATACTGGTAATATGATTATGGTTTGATGCCACACGAGAATAGTGGATTCCCCTCCACTCCAAACACACACACACACACACACACACACACACACACACACACACACACACACCTTCTCCCCCCCCCCCCCCCCAACTATACCCCCCCCCCCCCCCCCAGTCCCCAAGACCCCCTTTTCTTTTGCGAAAGGACAACAGACCACACGCTATTTAGAAACAAAATCTCCAAGTGTCACACACAGGCTGTTGATGCCTGGAACCTTGCTCATTGTGAGAGTGCACCGACTGGCTCACTGAGATGTGTTTCGTTTATAAATAAAGGTCAACAGGAAAGTGAGAACTGTATAATCAATCCATGGTTTCTCCACTACAATGAGAAAGCATTTATAGCTTAATCTTTTGTGAAGGACTTTCGACCCTCAAACTGGGAGGCAAAAACTGCGCTGGCTCTTAGCGCTGAAGGCTTGGGGGGGGGGGGGGGGGCTATTTACCCTTTGGGAACCACCCTAACGCCGACTGTCCTAAAACCTTCTTGGCAGAGAGAGTAGCCGGATGTAACTTTGGCAAGACACTCACCGCTATAATCAAATTCTAGCCCAGCTGGTCTGGACAGGAGTTGCTTCCTCTACTGTTCTGATGGTCATTGTCGTCGACACGACTGACTATCGTACACACAGGTCAATGTTCTGGCTCAGTCACCCTGCCATTCAGCACTCTGGGCAGAAAGGGGGTACTGTCGGGGTTATCTCGCCCATACCTCCAGGCCTAAGGACCCACTGCAGGCTGTACTCCTCGCTAAGAAGAAGAAGAAGAAGAGAAGACAAAGCACTGGCTGTGTTGGTTGGTTCATGTGCATGATTCAGTGACACATTCAATGAAATTAGCAGAGACATAATAAGCAAATTGTACACAGTTGCGCGGATTCCAGCCTGAAGAAGGAGGAGAAGAAGGATGAGAAGAGGAGCAGAAGAAGGAAGAGAAGGAGGGGGAGGAGAAGAAGGAGGCGGAGGGGGAGGGGGGAGAAGAAGGAGGAGGATGGGGAGGAGAAAAAGGAGGAGGGGAGGGGGGAGGAGAAGAAGAAGGAGGAGGGAGAAGGGGGGAGAAGAAGGAGGAGGGAGAAGAGAAGAAGAAGGAAGAGGAGTGGGAGAAGAAGAAGAAGAAGGAGGAGGAGGAGGAGAAGGAGGAGGTGGAGGTAGAGGAGAAGAAGAAGAAGAAGAAAAAGAAGACACAACACTGGCTGTGTTGGTTGGTTCATGTGCGTGATTCAATGACACATTCAATGAAATTCGCAGAGACATAATATGCAAACTGTACACAGTTGCGTTAATTCCAACCAAGGACAATTTAATTCCAACCAAGGACAATTTAATTCCAACCAAGGACAATTAAATTGCACGCCCATGATTTTTAGCTGGACGTCTGGAGATTTGGAACCACATTGATACATAATCATAGTTTAGTGGGGGCATTGTTTTTTGCGAGGCATATTTTTTTTTTTCTCTTTGCAGTTTTTGTTGAAGACAACATGGGACGGAATAAATACCAGTACCCCCCCCCCCCCGCCCCCTCCCCCAACCCCTCAACCCCCCACACACCCACAAAAAAGGGTTGGAATAGTGGGGTTCCCCCCCCCCCCCTCCTTTCTTTAATAATGTCTGTCTCTCTTTCTGTGTGTCTGCCTCTCGGAATCCTCTCTTTATGTGTTTGCTCCCCATCCCCCTTTCTCTTTGTCTTTCTGCTTCTCTTTCTCTCGGATTGTTTTTACCCCCCGCTCTCCCCACTTCCATTTCTCTTTCTGCTTCTCTTTCTCTCGGATTGTTTTTACCCCCGCTCTCCCCACTTCCATTTCTCTTTCTGCCTCTCTTTCTCTCGGATTATTTTTACCCCCCGCTCTCCCCACTTCCCTTTCTCTCTGTCTTTCTGCTTCTCTTTCTCTCGGATTGTTTTTACCCCCCGCTCTCCCTACTTCTCTTTGTCTTTCTGCTTCTCTTTCTCTCGGATTGTTTTTACCCCCCGCTCTCCCCACTTCCCTTTCTCTTTGTCTTTCTGCTTCTCTTTCTCTCGGATTGTTTTTACCCCCCACTCTCCCCATCCCCCTTTCTCTTTGTCTTTCTGCTTCTCTTTCTCTCGGATTGTTTTTACCCCCCGCTCTCCCCACTTCCCTTTCTCTCTGTCTTTCTGCTTCTCTTTCTCTCGGATTGTTTTTACCCCCCGCTCTCCCCACTTCCCTTTCTCTCTGTCTTTCTGCTTCTCTTTCTCTCGGATTGTTTTTACCCCCCGCTCTCCCCACTTCTCTTTCTCTTTCTGCTTCTCTTTCTCTCGGATTGTTTTTACCCCCCGCTCTCCCCATCCCCCTTTCTCTTTGTCTTTCTGCTTCTCTTTCTCTCGGATTGTTTTTACCCCCCGCTCTCCCCACTTCCCTTTCTCTTTGTCTTTCTGCTTCTCTTTCTCTCGGATTGTTTTTACCCCCCGCTCTCCCCACTTCCCTTTCTCTTTGTCTTTCTGCTTCTCTTTCTCTCGGATTGTTTTTACCCCCGCTCTCCCCACATCCCTTTGTCTTTGTCTTTCTGCTTCTCTTTCTTTCGGATTGTTTTTAACCCCCGCTCTCCCCACTTCCATTTCTCTTTCTGCTTCTCTTTCTCTCGGATTGTTTTTAACCCCCCGCTCTCCCCACCTCCCTTTCTCTCTGTCCTTCTGCTTCTCTTTCTCTCGGATTGTTTTTAACCCCCCGCTCTCCCCACTTCCCTTTCTCTCTGTCCTTCTGCTTCTCTTTCTCTCGGATTGTTTTTACCCCCCGCTCTCCCCACATCCCTTTCTCTCTGTCCTTCTGCTTCTCTTTCTCTCGGATTGTTTTTAACCCCCGCTCTCCCCACTCCCCTTTCTCTTTGTCTTTCTGCTTCTCTTTCTCTCGGCTTGTTTTTACCCCCCGCTCTCCCCACTCCCCTTTCTCTTTGTCTTTCTGCTTCTCTTTCTCTCGGATTGTTTTTACCCCCCGCTCTCCCCACTTCCCTTTCTCTCTGTCTTTCTGCTTCTCTTTCTCTCGGATTGTTTTTACCCCCCGCTCTCCCCACTTCCCTTTCTCTCTGTCTTTCTGCTTCTCTTTCTCTCGGATTGTTTTACCCCCCGCTCTCCCCACTTCCCATTCTCTCTGTCTATCCACATAATTATCTCTTCCTTCTCTCAGATATTTTCTTTGACTCTTTTTCATGCTTCTGTTCTGACTTCTTTTTTCTTTTCTTTTTTAACGCACCTTGAAATGACTGACATGTCTTGTTTGTTAAACCCTTCATGAAGGCTTATATCGAATAAATATCCGCGTCCGTGTCCGTGTCCGTGTCCCCCCCCCCCTTCCCCCGCCGCCCCTCTCACCCCCCGGCACCTCTCTCTCTCTCTCTCTCTCTCTCTCTCTCTCTTTCCCACCCTCCTCCTCTCTCTCTTTCTTTGTTCCCCGAATTTCTTCTCACACATCCGTATCCGTGCAACACCCCACGCCCCCCTTCCCTCTCCCTCCACTATGCTTCTCCACATCCTGTTTGTCCCTCCTCCTCCTCCTCCTCATCCTCCTCTTTTCCTCATCCACAGCTTCATAATCATCATCATCATCTTCTTCTTCTTCTTCTTCCTCCTCCTCTTCCTCCAGCTCCTCCTCCTCCTCTCTTCACCTCTCCTGCAAACCTACCCTTCTAGGTATGATGATCTAACCATCCTCATAAGACAATCCCCCCACACCCCCCAAACAACAACAACAACAACAACAAACCACCGTAAACACCAAACCACACACACATACGCTCAAACAAACATTACACAATGAACACACACACACACACACACACACACACACACACACACACACACACACACACACACACACACACACATACACACACACACACACACACACACACATACAGACACACACACACACACACACATACAGACACACAGACACAGACAGACACACACACACACACACACATACAGACACACAGACACACAGACACACACACACACATACAGACACACACACACACATACAGACACACAGACACACACACACACACACACACACACACACACACAGACACACACACACACACAGACACACACACACACACACAGAGAATTCCATGCTTGCTCCCTACTACCAGACCACATGACTATTACTACACAGACCTGATCCGAAACCAGACCATACCATGTCCCCGAATGGAAAAGGATCCTGTGCAGTATGGTTCCAGACATGCACGAGAAGCTGAGAGAGAGAGAGAGAGAGAGAGAGAGAGAGACAGAGAGAGACAGAGAGAGAGAGAGCAGTGGGTAGTTGAGCAATGGAAAGCATGCTCTCAAGATAGCATCATCTTCCCTTACCACCCGCACACCCCCCTATACTACACTCCCCTCACCACCACCAACACCACCACCACTACCACCCTTCTCCTCTTCCCACCCAGTTTTACCCTTCCACCCTTTTCCACCCCTACCCCCCATTCCCCCCCCCCCACACACACCCCCTTCTCTTTCTCTCTTTCTCTCCCCATCACCCCTCCTCCCACACTTTTAGTCATCATAGCTCTCTCTGTTTCCCACCTTCTCATCCCTCCCCACCTCCATCCACCCATACCTCCCTCCATTCCCATCCCTCGAACACCCCTTCCAGAAAAAAAAGGAAAGATAGAAAGACAGAAAGAAAGAAAGAAAGAAAAAAAAAGAAAGAAAAACAAAAACCAAACACCCGAAATGAAGAAGAATTGCATGCGGTTACGCGTGTGCATTCGCTGCTTCTCTCTCTCTCTCTCTCTCTCGTATGCTCTGCAGGGGGGCCGGAGGGGGTGGGGGTGGGGTTGGGAGGGTGAGAAGGGTGGGGGTGGGGGGGTTGTTGGGTGTGTGGGCTGAGGAGAGGAGAGGAAAGATGGTGAGGAGGGTGGTGGGGGGTGGTAGTGGGGGTTTGGGGGTGTTTTGTCTTGGCGTTCCATGTCGTGACCTTTCCCAGGCTCCCTTGCCCTCCAAGGGTCGACTCGACCTTTTTCCCGCGCGCGCGCACAGAGTTTCTTGCTTTGCGCACGCGTAGAAGCTTTGTACGTTTTCGCGCGCTTTTTCTCCTCCACCTCCACCTCCCCCACTCCCCCCCCCCCCCCCGCCCCCCTCCTCCACATCACAGCCTTTGCCTCATCTCGAATACTGACTGAACTCCCTCCCGGCTCCTCCTTGAGGCAGGCGGCACTATGAAGGAACGAGGGTGACTGTTTCTCTCTCTCTCTCTCTCTCTCTCTCTCTGTGGAGGTTTCTGGAAGTAGCGTCTTTTTTTTTGGGGGGGGGGGGGGGGGGGGGGCAGGGACAGGATACAAAAGAATTCGGTGAGTGAATGTGATGGAGGGAGATAACTGAGGCTGAGAACGAGTTTCGGAATGAAGATGGGTAGCGACGGTTGTTTGGGTGAGGAGGGGTGAGGGGTGGAGGATGGTGGTGGTGGTGGTGGGGCCTGGGGGGGAGGGGGGGGGAGAGTATTGGGGGATGGGTGGGTGGATGGGAGCTTGACAGAGAGATCGAGAAATAAAAAGAGGATGTGGATGTAATGGTGACGGTGATGATGATGGCTGTGAGGATGGGTGGTGGTGGAAGAGGTGGTGGTGGGAGACAAAGTCTTGCTTCGCTACTTATTACTGCCACACCACCACAAGAAGAAAGCGTTCTTGCATCACCACCGCCACCACGAACAACATTAACAACAACGACAACGAAGAAGAAGAAGAAGATAAATATAACCCGTAGTAGTAGTAGTAGCAGCAGCAGCAGTAAGTAGTAGTAGCAGAAGAAGAAGAAGAAGAAGCGGATCGTGACTTTTTTGTGCCATCATCATTTATCTGTACCAGTTGTTATTAATATCATTTTTAGTTATAATAATTGTAAATATTACCAGTAGTAGTAGTAGCAGTAGCAGACGAGAGAAGGAGGAGAAGAAGAAACAGAAGGAGAAGAAGATGCAGATCGTGACATTTTTTTGTGCCATCATCATTTATCCATACCAGTTGTTATTAATATCATTTTTAGTTATAATTATTATAAATGTTACCAGTAGTAGAAGTAGGAGGAGGAGGAGCAGCAGCAGTAATAGTAGTAGCAGAAGAAGGAGGAGGAGGAGGAGAAGAAGAAGAAGAAGAAGAAGAAGAAGAAGAAGATAGTGATTTTTTGTGTGTCATCATTTATCTATACCAGTTGTTATTAATATCATTTTTAGTTATAATTATTATAAATATTACCAGTAATATCATCGTCTTAGACGAACAGACTATAATTAATAATGTTACCAGAAGTAGTAGTAGTAGTAGTAGTAGTAGTAGTAGTAGTAGTAGCAGCAGGAGCAGTAGTAGTAGTAGTAGCAGCAGCAGCAGCAGCAGTAGTAGTAGTAGCAGTAGTAGTTGTTGTAATAGCAGCAGCAGTAGTAGTAGTAGTAGTAGTGTTATCGATATCATCATTACCATCACAATAACCAACATTAAGTAATAAAATGATCAGTTGTTACATCATTATCTATTATAATTATCATCAAACCTTATTATTTATGTTGATGATAATGATAATCAAATTCTTTATTTCTGATTCCCGTTGACACTTTTAGTTTATTGTATGTAACAAATGCTCATCAAGCAACAAAACAAAACTTTAAAAGAAAACAAGAGAGGCAAGGCCTTCAAGACTTACTTGTGATACACTTTAAAAAAATCTAATCGTTAAAATGTGTTCTGTATTTGTTATTATAAAGCTTCGGGTTAAAAAAAAAAAAAAAGAAAAGAAAAAAAGTCCTATCTAGATTCGAACCCCGCGTGTTCGGGTGAGAAGAAACTGTCTTACCCATTACACTATCGTGGCTCCTTAACTGACGTCTAAAATTTAATATTTGAACATACTTTTTTTTAAAGGGCGATAAATCAATTGCGGTTTTCGCAGTGAGAACGCTGTATAAATCATATTATTCTGGTGTATCTTGGGCATTCAAAAAATATTTAAGGGAAATAAAAAATTCTTTTTAAGTCCGCGGTAAAGAAGACGTGGCTATCGCCGCAATCACACTGCAACATTTAGCCGTTTTCTCTAGATCTAGATAGAGGTACAAGTTTAGTTACACCCGCCGGGAATGTAGTACAACACGGTCGATTCAATTTCTCGTTTATGTTCATTCTAGTTTTATAGTTTTAAAGTTGATATGAAAATTTAGTATTTTGTGAAACTAATAACATGTAGAGCCAAGTACAAGTACTTCTAAACGTCGTATGAAGTGAAAAGGACTTCATTTTGAGAAAAGTCAAGACTGGAAAATTTTTTTGGTTTTATCAATTCAAGGGTATTAACTCGCTTGGTTTACAATTTTTAACTGTGACTTCCGACTGATTCTGTGGATATTTTTATGGCAGTTTGGGGCATAATGCAGTAAGTGATGAGGCGTTCACAAATCTTTCTCTGAATAAATATTTAACGGTCTCCTTCTCCAACTTTCCATCACATGTTATCGTGTATTGTCCATTGGATATAGGATTGAACGGGCAGGTCAACAACTTGAAACAAAATGGCGTCGTTCGCGTTAGCGAAGAATATGAGCACGTGCTTTGAATGTGTATAAATATGTGTATGCAATTGATTTTTGCCCATGACCTTCAGGGCTCAGCCAATAGATCTATAAAGTCCACTCGTTGTATTGATTTTAATATTTTCCGAAAAAGACCACTTGGGCGAATGAAGAGAGTGAAAGCCATGTACACTGAGAGTAAAACACACCAGCTTTTTATGTATTGAGTATAATTTCAAAATGTAATGTTTAAGATGAGAAAGATCAGTTTTTAAGTCCCCTAGCATTAATTACAGATTAATTTCCCTTTTTTACCATCTGCACCAAAACGTTTGCAAAATAAATAAAACGTCCATAATTAGCAAAAGAAGTTCCTGTTTGAACAAAAAATGATTATAATGACTGCTCTTGTTGTGTCAGAATATCAAATCAAAGTGCCAAGTTTAGAGAATAAAAAAACCAACAACCCCCCCCCCCCAGTAAATGCAGTTTGCATATAATTTGGCTTCTTTTTATATATTTTTTTTGTGCCCATCCCAGAGGTGCAATATTGTTTTAAACAAGATGACTGGAAAGAACTGAATTTTTCCTATTTTTATGCCTAATTTGGTGTCAACTGACAAAGTATTTGCAGAGAAAATGTCAATGTTAAAGTTTACCACGGACACACACACACACACACACACACACACACACACACACACACACACACACCCGAACACTGGGTTAAAACATAGACTCACTTTGTTTACACAAGTGAGTCAAAAATGAAGACGAAGACAGTAGGCTGACTGACAGGCTACTTAGATTGTTTATATATATATATATATATATATATATATATATATATATATATATATATATATATATATATATATATATATATATATATGTGTGTGTGTGTGTGTGTGTGTGTGTGTGTGTGTGTGTGTTTAGCCTGGATCCCCTATTACCACCCCTTCCTCAAATGTTCACCTACAATCCTTCTATCACTACCAGCCCAAAAAACCCTTGCTCCATACTCCCATGACAATAATAATGATAATAAATTACCTGTGTCATCATAAACTACCACAGCTGCTGCTGTATGCTGCCGGACTCTCTTCTATGTGGTGCCAGAATTTTGCACGTGCTGATGGTGCCAGACAGAGATGACGAGAAGAACACTTCCCAGGACCCTCCAGCTGGCAAATAGCAGGCAAACTGGTGCCGAACGATATAGCGATGGTGATGATGATGGTTGGTTGGTTGGTTGGTTGGTTGGGTTGGGTTGGGAATGGAAGGGGGAGGTAAGGGGTTGGAAGCAGTATGTGTAGGGTGGTCGGGGGTGTGGGTGGGTGGGTGTGGGGGTGGAGGGTGGGAATTGTCAATGGCGATGGTGATAAGAAGCAGGCAAAGCAGAGAGAGAGAGAAGAGAGAGAGAGAGAGAGAGAGAGCGGGTGATGTGCTACTACTAAATGACAGTTGTGTTATTGTGTATATACACCGGGTATGTGTTTGTCAGTGTGGGAGTGTGAGGAGGAACAGAGGGGGAGGGGGGGGGGGGGTGATATAAGTTGGGTTGTATTGGCTTGGGTTGGGAGATAGTCGGGTGTAGTGGTGGGGAGGGGGGCTTGGGTGGATGTGGGGGGGGGGTACGAAAATAAAAGGAGCTAAAATAAAAGAGGAGGGGATAGTGAATGTTGTGGGGTATGTATATGGATGGAGAAGGTGGCGGGAAGGTTGGGGGGGGGGGGAGGGATTGGAGAGGTGTGTGCGGTGTGGTGGTTGTGGTGGGTAGGGTGTTTTTCTTCGAATTTTGTTTTAAAATATAGCAATTATGGGGTAGGGATGGGGGTGGGGGTGGGGGCATTTTGTAAACAAATAACAAATAAGCTATCAGAAATAATTGTTATGAAAGAAAGCAATAACAGCAACGGCAACAACAACAAAAAGAAAAAAAAAGAAGAAAAAAGAAGAAAAAGGGAATGAAGAAAGACAAGAAAAAAATAACACACACACACACACACACACACACACACACACACACACACACACACACACACACACACACACAAACAACAACAACCAACAACAAAGACAGGAATAGGAGAAGGTAAGAAGGAAGAAGGATGGATAGAAGGAAAGAAGAGGAAAGCGGAGCAAGATTTATAGAAAGAAAGAAAGAAAGACAGGAAGAAAGAAAGAAAGAAAGAAAAATAATAACTAAAAAAGGAAAGGGGAGCAAGATTTATGGAAGGAAAGAAAAAAAAAAGAAAAAAAAAGAAAGAAAGAAAGAAAAGAAAAGAACGTACCAACAACCAAATAAAACCAAACAAAAAGAACAAAAAAAATATTTCTAATGTCTGCTTTTACTCCAACTACGAACTGAAGACCTCTGCAGACCAACTGTGAGCCATTGATGCTGACAAAGTTGATATATGTCATTCGTCAATCAGCCAACCAATTAAGGAACCAATCAATCAATAACTCAGTCAATCAAGTAATCAATTGCTCGACTGATTAATCAGTCACTATGAAGTTCTTTGTTGTTGTTGTTGTTTCTTTCCCCTGCATTTCCTTCCTGCCGTCCTTCTGTGCTTATTTCTTCCTCCTCCCCCCTTCTTTATTCAGTTACCTTTGTTGTCAAAGTCTTGACTTTCTTCCTTCCTTCCGTCTTTCCTGCCTTCCTTCCTTCCTTCCTTCCATCTATCCATCCTTCCTTCCTCCCTTCCATCCATCCACCCATCCATCCTTCCTTCCTTCCTTCCGTCCATCCATCCATCCTTCCTTCCTTCCTTACTTACTTCCTGCCTGCCTGCCTTCCTTCCATCCATCCACCCATCCTTCGTTCCTTCCTTCCATCCATCCATCCTTCCAACCATCCATCCTTCGTTCCTTCCATCCATCCATCCATCCATCCATCCATCCATCCATCCATCCATCCATCAATCCATCCATCCATCCATCCATCAATCCATCCATCCATCCATCCATCCATCCATCCATCCATCCATCCTTCCTTCCTTCCTTCCTTCCTTTCTTCCTTCCTTCCTTCCTTCGTTCCATCCATCCATCCTTCGTTCCTTCCATCCTCCATCCATACATCCATCCTTCGTTCCTTCCATCCATCCATCCATGCTTCCTTCCTTCCTCCATCCTCCCTCCATCCATCCATCCTTCGTTCCTTCCATCCATCCATCCATCCTTCCTCGTTCCTTCCTTCCTTCGTTCCTTCCTTCCATCCATCCATCCATCTTTCCTTCCTTCCTGCCTGCCTTCAATCCATCCATCCATCCATTCTTCCTTCCTTCCATCAATCCTTCCTTCCTTCCTTTCTTCACATCCATCCTTCCTTCCTTTCTATCCATCCATCATTCCATCCTTCCTTCCTTCCTTCCTCCAGTCCATCGTAGCTTAATTCAATTAAATCTAAGTGAAATATGTCATGAAACTACCACAAGGAAAATCTGTCTTTCAACCATAGTAAAATACTACTACATTGTATTATATTGTATTGTATTGCATGACTTTTTTTGTGTTTTTTGGTCACAACAGATTTATCAGCGTGAAATTTGCTATTGCCCATTCTTCCCACCTACCTCCCCCCCGGCCCCCCACCATCCCCCCTACCCACCTGGTCACCTCTTCACACCTCCTTCGCTTTCCCCTACTACTACACTACACAATGCAACACGACATCCTCACCATTCCACACCTATCTACCTACCTACATACATACCTTCCCCCACCACACCCCTCCACAACCTCTTCCCCTTGCACACTCCCTCTATCCCTCCCTCCCCCCTCCTTCCTTCCTTCCTTCCCTCCCTCTTTCCTTCCCTCCTTCTTTCCTTCCCTCCTTCCTTCCTCCAGCACCCATCATCACCACACCCGCTGACCTCATCCACCTAACAACAAACACCATCAATCCATTCTGTCACAACCACCACCCACCCACCCACCCATCCGTCCCCACACCCCACCCCCACCCCCACCCCATAACACCCCCACCACCACCCACCACCACCCACCACCACCATTATTCCCGGAAGCTCCTGAAACAAGCTAGCAAACAAGGGTGATGGTAGTTGGGAGGTGGTGGTAAGCAAGAAAGAAAGAAAGAAAGAAAGAAAGAAAGAAAACAGCAAGCAGAAAACAAAACGATCATGACATACACGGTATTCCATCAGCCACCACCACCACCACCACCACCACCACCACCAGCACCAGCAGCCCACTGGCAAAAGCTGCTAGCATCGCATCCCATCGCATCCTCTGCTCTACTCTGTGTGTGTGTGTGTGTGTGTAACCGGAGACTTCTGGGAAAGAGACACAGCAGCCAACAGTGCAGAATGTTCCAGAATCCCGAACGTGAGAACCAGAGCTCTTTATCGCGCTTCACTGTTGTGTTGATGCTGCTGCTGCTGCTGCAACGCACATTGTGCTCTTTTCATTTGGAGATTTCAGGGGATGGAGAGATGGAGAGAGAGAGAGAGAGGACGAACGAATGAACGAAAAATTATTTTTCCAGTATAGAGAGTATTGAGATAAGCACAGAGTGAGAGACAGAGACAGACAGACAGACAGATAGAACGAAAGAAAGAGAGGTGGAGGAGAGAGAAAGAGAGAGAGGGGGAGGTGGTGGGCGAGGGGGGAAGGACAAGGAGAAGGAGGGAAAAAACAACGAGGAATGATTGCATAATTATGTAAACAAAAACATGCTCAGGCGCGCACGTGCGCGCGCCCACATACATGGAGAGAAGAAGAAGACGACGACGACGACGACGACGATGAAGAAGAAGAAGAAGAAGAAGAAGAAGAAGAAGAAGAAGAAGAAGAAGAAGAAGAAGAAGAAGAAGAAGAAGAAGAAGAATGCATATGAGATAGGGAGGGAGGGAGAGAGATAGAGAACAGAGAATTAATACAAGTTTACTACTTCAGTACCCCCCCCCCCCCCACCCCCCTCTTTCTGTCTCTGTGTCTCTCTACTTCACTAGTTATCTCTCTTCCCCCCCCCCCCACACACACACACTCACACACACACACACACACACACACACACACACACACACACACACACACACACACACACACACACAGACCCTCAGACAAACAAACAAACAAACGAACGAAACAGAGACAGAGCATTGCGCAAATAGGCAATAGACAAGAGTCACAGAAAGGAAAAAAAAAGAAAAAAAAAAGAAGGGAAAGAAAGAAAAGAAAAGAAAAAAAGACAGTCAAAGAAAAGAAGTGACAAGAAAAGAAAAAGTAAAGCAAAAAAAAACAAAAAAAAACGGGAGGGGAACAGAAGAAAAAAGAAATAAATCAGATACCCGGAAGCGCAAGAAGCCACCGCGGACACCAAACGAGGGAAAACATGGGAAGCGAAGGAGGGTGGAAGGTAAACAGACCCTCAAGTGCTCCAGCCCTTTTTTTCCCACGCCTTGGTTTTCCCTTGCTCTGTACTGTTCGGTCTGTTATTATAGAGAAGACCCTGAATGGATGCATGGGATGGATGGATGGATGGATGGATGGATGGAAATTCTGGGTAGTTCCACACAGTACAAAGATGCTGGGTGGATCTCCTCTCTCTGTCTGCCTGTCTGTCTGTCTGTCTGTCTCTCTCTCTCTCTCTCTCTATATATATATATATATATATATGTGTGTGTGTGTGTGTGTGTGTGTGTGTGTGTGTGTGTGTGTGTGTGTGTAACCAAGCGTTATGCTTGCTTCAAAACTTTTTCACGCACAAGCTGTACAAGCAGACCGCGTCAGTTACTTTGTTACAACTTGGCGCTGTGAGCAAGGATGTGCTAATTCTCTAAATATCTCTAATAATAAATCACAGCTCCTAGCCAAGCTTACTCCATTACATATATATATACATATATATCGGGTGTCCCCCCCAAAAAAAGTGGACCGCTCTTTGACAAGCATTTTCTCAGTGATAGAGAAACCGAATTCAGTGAAAATGTTCACACAGTAACCATCAACAAGTTTGCAAAATATCTAAAAGTTCGGACGCAAATTATGTGAGTATTATCAAATTCAAAACAGCATGTCAAAAATCCAGTATCAGAGCTGTGCAATGTGACCTTCATCATGTATAATTATATATAAACTTGGTAGTCAATGCCAACTGGACGCCGCACCATGACCTGTTGGGCTTACCGGATGATGCATGTTATGCGATTATAGATTGAATGTTAAATCCAGGCCCAGATGTCTTTGTTTTTTTCATAATGTAACGGAGAACACACCAAAAAAAAAACAACAACAAAAAACCAAAAAAACCCAGTCTGGGTAAATCTTTTAACCTTTAAAACTGTATTAGTGTTTGGGGTGGGGTGGTGGTTTAAAAAACTCTCATTTGCCCATGTTGGTCCAATGTACCTCCAACAGGAAGGTTGGTTTGCACATCAAGCGACAGGTGTTTCGCACTTAGAAGTGCTCATCGGGCTTGCTACCCGCTCTTGACTGCGATTCAGAGAAACCACTGCTCAAGCAAGGAGTTTATTGTAAAAAGAAAAAAAGCCCCTGCCGAGCAATTAGAATTTTCTTCTTGTTACCCTTGACATGATAATTATAATTATTATATTTATATAGTGCTGAATCTTGTGCAGCGACAAATCAAAGCGCCTTCGCACCAGTCATTCACACGCATGCATAACTCTAAAACTGGAAAAACTGAAGACAAGTAAGAGGCAGGGAAGGGAGGCTATTTTGGCCAGACTTGAAAGAGCTGAGTGTGGAGACTTGACGAAGCGAAAGAGGAAGTTCATTCCAATTACAAGGTCCAGAGACAGAGAAAGAACGGCGGCCAACAGTCGAGTGTTTGAATATGGCTATGCGTTAACAGAGTGGACCCGAAGCCGATCGCAGAGAGCGAGATGGGGTGTAGAGGTGAAGGCAGCCACAGAGATAGGAAGGGGCAGATTTGTGAATACATTTATAACATAGAGTGCTGATCTTGTATTTTATTCTGTGTGAGACATGATAGTAACCCGCGGGTACAGTTTACCCAGTTCAAGACACTGGCGCGCGGTGGCTGCACTCACTGAGGCAGCTGACCCATCGTCTATTGACTGAAAATTCCGGAGAAGATGTTGATGAATTTTTTTTTTTTTTTTGTTAACTGTCCCGTCACACAAACACTGGTGATTGATTGTAGACATTTTGTTAAAGTATCGAATTTTACATTTGAGTGTTATCGTTGAATGTTATCGTTTAGGAGAGGACGGGAAGGGGGATGAATAGTGAGCTGTGTGGGGGAGGGGGGTGCGGGGGAAAGGGACCTGGTAGATGAAGGGTGGAAGTGAAATGAATATTTAAGCTTAATTACAGAAAAAATTACTGAATGGACTTCGTATAAGAGAAGTCGCTAAAGTAACAAGTGAAACAACTGGTAACGAATGCAAAAAGTCAAAAACATCTACGTCCCCAGTCACTTGTGATGAATCACTTTCGTGCAGGTAAGACTGCATCAAATCATAGTTAAAAAAAAAAATATATGCTTAACTGTCACATTACTGAAGCATATTATGCACTTGAATTTAGGGCAATATTTAGTCCCCATTGAATTAGATAATGATCTGAAATGGGACCAAAGTCGGAGAGAGTCCACTGACGAGAAAAACAAACAAACAAAAAACAAGAGGCAAAGCCTTCAAGACTCACTTGTGCTTCACGCTTTATCCTGTAAAGGAATCATTAGGAGGAGAAAAAAAAAGAGATTTTAAAAATGGTTGAAAAGTGCTCTGTATTAAATATGATGGATAAGCTTGGGAGAAGAAAAAAGAAAAGAAAAGAAAAAAATGCAATGTTTAAGATGATAAAGATCAGTTTAAAGCAAATTAAGTCCCCTAGCATAATTACAGAGTAATTTCCCTTTTTTACTATCTGCACCAAAACGTTTACAAAATAAATGAAACTTCCATGCTTAGCAAAAGAAGTTCCTGTTTGAACAAAAAATGATAATAATGACTGCTCTTGTTGTTGCGTCAGAATATCAGATCAATGTGCCAAATTTAGAGAATACAAAAAATATAAATATAACAGTAAATGCAGTTTGCATAAAATTAGGCTTCATTTTTTTTGGTGCCCATCCCAGAGGTGCAATATTGTATTAAACAAGATGACTGGAAAGAACCGAATTTTTCCTATTTTTATGCCTAATTTGGTGTCAACTGACAAAGTATTTGCAGAGAAAATGTCAATGTTAAAGTTTACCACGGACACACAGACACACACACACACACGCAGACACACACACACACACACACACACACACACACAACCGAACACCAGGTTAAAACATAGACTCACTTTGTTTACACAAGTGAGTCAAAACACCCCTGGTGATTCCCCTCTGCGCATGCTCTTGTCACCCCGCTACAGTTCAGAGCCTTGTCGAGAGAGTAAGTAAAACACGTGCTATCCGCAAAACATGCCTGTTTTCCCCTCAACTCAAAAAACAACTCTGCAAAAAGAACCTGCCATATCTACACCTGCTTCGTGAGCAGTCAAACTTGGCAGGTAGGTTGAAAAAAAAAAATCGCCTTTTGATTTGTAGACTCGCGGATAGACTCGTTTGTTCCTGAATACCAGATAATTACTTACCCTCGGATAGTTTGCCTTGCCTCAGGCAGATTTACCCGCAGGTACACATTTACCTGTAGGCATGATGGTCTCTTAGAATACAACCCCATGATGGGGGGAGATGTTAACAAACAATGATATCGATCGACTGAGGAACGGGGGTGGAGGTGGGAGTAATCAATGAGAAATGAGATCG
>NC_134896.1:22410274-22412774 GCF_041734735.1 Babylonia areolata
TTGGTTTGGGGGTCTATTGTTTGTGGAGCAGAAGTTTTCGTACCCTTGATTTGAAGGACGATAATGAATCGCCTGTCTTGACGAACGTAGGAAGTGAGTTCCAAATAGATGGTCCAAAAAATGCAAAGCTAGATTTGTACAAGTCAATGCGCACACGAGGCAGAATATAATTATCTGAATCGTAACGCTCTGTCGCCCTTTGAACAAATTCACTGAGGTACGGTGGTGACATGTGGTTGTGTACTTTGAACATGAGGACCATTCTATTGTATTCAAATTGCCTGTACAGTGGTAATATTTCCAGTTTTGTTAATTTCTGTTGATAGTGAGTGGTCGGGTAGAATAAGTTTAGCTGCTCGTCTATGTAATGAGTTAATTTTTTTGAGCTGGTTGTGACTGGCATTGCTCCAGATTGTAGATGCATAATTGATATGAGAAAGACGGAGAAAGAGGGAGACAGGGAGGGACGGAGAAAGAGGGAGACAGGGAGGGATGGAGAAAAAGGGAGACAGGGTGGGATGGAGAAAGAGGGAGACAGGGAGGGATGGAGAAAAAGGGAGACAGGGTGGGACGGAGAAAGAGGGAGACAGGGAGGGATGGAGAAAAAGGGAGACAGGGTGGGACGGAGAAAGAGGGAGACAGGGAGGGATGGAGAAAGAGGGACACAGGGAGGGATGGAGAAAGAGGGAGACAGGGTGGGATGGAGAAAGAGGGAGACAGGGAGGGACTGAGAAAGAGGGAGACAGGGAGGGACGGAGAAAGAGGGAGACAGGGAGGGACTGAGAAAATGGGAGACGGGGAGGGACTGAGAGAGAGGGAGACAGGGAGGAACTGAGAAAGAGGGAGACAGGGAGGGACGGAGAAAGAGGGAGACAGGGAGGGACTGAGAAAGAGGGAGACAGGGAGGGACGGAGAAAGAGGGAGACAGGGAGGGACGGAGGAAAGAGGGAGACAGGGAGGGACGGAGAAAGAGGGAGACAGGGAGGGACTGAGAAAAAGGGAGACAGGGAGGGACGGAGAAAAAGGGAGACAGGGAGGGACTGAGAAAGAGGGAGACAGGGAGGGACGGAGAAAAAGGGAGACAGGGAGGGAGACAGGGAGGGACGGAGAAAAAAGGAGACAGGGGAGACAGGGAGGGACGGAAAAAAGGGAGACAGGTGAGAAAAAGGGAGACAGGGAGGGACTGAGAAAGAATGGAGACAGGGAGGGACTGAGAAAAAAGGAGACAGGGGAGAAAAAGGGAGACAGGGAGGGACTGAGAAAGATGGAGACAGGGAGGGACGGAGAAAAAGGGAGACAGGGAGATACAGAGAAAAAGGGGGACAGGGAGGGACTGAAGTGATGATGATGATGATGATGATGAAGTAACGAGATAAGGGACCGCGGGTTTGATAAAAGGTGTTCAGTTCGTGCTTTTCTTTTCTCTGTCTGTGTCTGTGTCTCTGTGTCTCTGTCTCTCTCTCTCCGTGTCTCTGTCTCTATCTGTCTCTCTCTGTCTTTCTCTGTCTCTGTCTCTCTTTGTCTCTGTGTCTCACTCTCTGTCTGTCTGTCTGTCTCTCTGTCTCTCTCTGTCTGTCTCTGTCTCTCTCACTCTTTCTGTCTCTGTCTGTCTTTGTCTGTCTGTCTCTCTCTCCGGCTCTGCCTCTCTCTCTCTCTCTTCTTCTTCTTCTTCTTCTTCTTCTTTTGGTTTTATTGCCTGTTCCTTTCTTTCTGTATTTTTTTAATTTTTATTTCTCTCCTGTTTTTGTTTGCTTCTGGTTTTGTTTTTTGTTTGTTTGTTTGTTGTGTTTTGTTTTGTTTTCTTGTTGGTTTTTTTGAGGGGATGGGTTGGACTGGTTTTTCCCGCCTTTAACAGGGTCTCACTGTGTACATATTATATATCTATCTCTCACTCACTCTTTCTCTCAGTCGCACTCCCCCCCCCCCCCTCTCTCTCTCAGTTTATCTCTCAGACACACACACACACACACTCTCTCTCTCTTCCTCCCTCCTCCCCCTCTCTCTCTCCCCCCCTCTCTCTCTCTCTCCTCTCTCTCTATCTCTCATTCTCTCTGTGTCTCTCTGTGTGTGTCTGTCTATCTTTTGCTCTCTCTCTCTCTCTCTCTCTCTCTCTCTCTCTCTCTCACTTGATGAAGAAGGGTTCTGTTTACAGTATTCGTAAACTATGCGTTTATATATTTAATGCCCTGAAGATACGACAGGAATTCTGTGACAACAATGATGAAAGTTAGAATTAATTTACAATGCACGAGAAGCACTTTTGTTCTACAAGTTAAGTTAGTACGTATTTTACATTTTGTTGTGGTTGAGTGATCACCATATTGTGTACTTTTGACCTCTTTCTAGGGGCCGGAGGCCTGGAGATTAAAGTTTTGTTCTTGTTCTTGTTCTCTCTCTCTCTCTCTCTCTCTCTCTCTCTCCCTAGTTTACTCTTCCTTTGTTTCTTCCCCTGTCTGCCTGTCTGTCTGTCTGTCTCATTTTGTGTCTGCCTCTGTCTCTC
>NC_134896.1:22417774-22425274 GCF_041734735.1 Babylonia areolata
ACACACACACACACACACACACACACACACACACAAGAAGCAAAATACATAATGTCCTATAGTGTAACCCCGAGAGTAGACGAAAAAGACCCCACCCCCCCCCCCAAGCCCACACCCCCACCCCTTCCATGAAGCTTCAGAAACGAAAGCAGAAATAAAGGGTATTAAAAAAAAAAAAGAGAGGAAAAAAAAACAAAAACAAAAAAACGAAAAGCAAAACAAAGCAGCAAATTAATCAGCCACATCTTCTAACCAAGCGATTTTCACCCCCTTCATACAGCAGCAAAAAAAATTAAAAAAAGAAAAAAAAGAATAAATAAATAAATAAAAAGGCGCTGCAATGCAAAGAAAATGAAAGAAAAACAGTTTCACGAGGCTAAACAGAAAAGAAACGAAATCGTGCTGTTATCGAAGTGTTCATTCCCCAGACGCTAATAATTAAATTTTGTTCTTGATAGCACACAGCTGAAAATAATACGTAGCTGTTTCGTGAGAGAGAAAGAGAGAGAGAGAGGGAGAGAGAGAGAGAGAGAGGTGGGGGGAGGGAGAGAGAGAAAGAAAGAGAGACAGAGACAGAGAAACAAACAGACATACAGACAGACAGACAGATGGAGAGAGAGAGAGAGAGACAGACAGACATACAGACAGACAGACACACACACACACACACACACACACACGCGCGCGCGCATACACACACACACACACACACACACAGAGGCGGGAGAGAGGGAGAGAGAGGGATGGAGGGAGAGAGAGGACTGGAACTAAAATTTGGAAAAAAAAAGAAAAAAGAAAAAAAAAAAGAGGTGGCACTTAACGTCATAAGCGCAATAGTTTTAAGAGAGAGAGAGAGAGAGAGAACAGGAGGAGGACGGGGGTGAGGGGTGGGGGTTTAGGGGGGTGGAAAGCCGGGATGAAAATGAGGAGGGAGGGAGGGGTTTGTCAGAATCACATTACCGTTATTGCTGTTAATTTGCGCAGCAGCCGCAGCGAGCTGTATAGTGGGGAATGTTGACGGAGGCTGAGATGCTGAGAACTTGTCAAGAAAACACCTGAAGTCAGGAGAGAGAGAGAGAGAGAGGGGGGGGGGGAGGGGGGTGGAGAGAGAGAGAGACAGACAGACAGACAGACAGACAGACAGAGACAAAGACAGAGGGAGAGAGAGAAAGAGACAGAAAGGGAGAAGGAGAGAGACAGAGACAGAGAGAGAGAGGGGGGAGAGAGGGAGAGTGAGAAGGAGAGGGAGAGAGAGAAAGAGGGAGAAGGAGAGAGGGAGAGACAGAGGGAGAGGGAGAGAGAGAGGGGGGGGGGAGAGAGGGAGAGACAGAGACGGAGAGACAGAGAGAGAGACAGAGAGAGGGAGAGAAAGACAGGGGGATGGAGAGAGAGGGGGGGGGAGAGGGAGATAGAGAGAAAGGGAGAGGGAGGGAGAGAGAGGGAGAAGGAGAGAGAGAGAGAGAGAGGGAGAGAGAGAGACAGAGAGAAAGACAGAGAGACAGAGAGGGGAGAGAGAGAGAGAGAACGAGAGGGTGAGAGAGAGGGGGGAGATAGAGAGAGAAAGGGAGAGGGATGGAGAGAGAGGGAGAAGGAGGGGGAGAGAGAGAGAGAGGGAGAGAGAGACAGAGGCAGAGAGACAGAGATGGGGGAAGAGAGAGAGAGGGAGGGAGAGGGAGAGAGAGAGGGGGAGAGAGAGATGGTGGGAAACAACAACTGAAAAATGAAATGTAACGTCACAAGCGCAATCCTTTTGATATGAAGAGAGAGAGAGAGAGAGAGAGAGAGAGAGAGAGAGAGACAGAGACAGAGATAGAGACACAGAGAGAGAGACACAGAGAGAGAGACAGAGGCAGAGAGACAGAGATGAAGGAAGAGAGAGAGAGAGAGGGAGGGAGAGGGAGAGAGAGAGGGGGAGAGAGAGATGGTGGGAAACAACAACTGAAAAATGAAATGTAACGTCACAAGCGCAATCCTTTTGATATGAAGAGAGAGAGAGAGAGAGAGAGAGAGAGAGAGAGAGAGAGAGAGAGAGAGAGAGAGAGAGAGAGAGAGATGGAACTCATATTTGAAAACAAAAAAACAAACAAAAAAATAGGTGGCTGTTAACGTCATAGGCGAAATGGTTCTCTCTCTCTCTCTCTCTGCGTCTGTGAGAGAGAGAGGGAGAGAGAGAAACAGACAGACAGACAGACAGACACACACACACACACACACACACACACACACACACTCACACACAGATACACAGGCAGAGAGACACAGTGAGAGAGACAGAGACAGTAAGAGAGAGAGAGAGAGAGTGAGAGACGAGACAGAGAGACAGAGAGATACAGAGGCAGAGACAGATAAACAGAGACAACAGGCATAAAAATCGTGAAGAAACACCTGTAAAATTGAATGGAACAAAATATCCCCCCTCCCCCCCCCCCCGCACACACACAATCCCATCCCTACCCCGAAAATAAATATCGGATGGATAGAAATAAACACCGCCGAAAACGGAGTATGGCTGCCTACATGGCGGGATAAAAACGGTCATACACGTAAATGCCCACTCGTGTACATATGAGTGAACGTGGGATTTGCAGCCCACTAATAAAGAAGAAAGAAAGAAAGAAAGTAAGAAAGAAAGAAAGAAAGAAAGTGCAGTGTTGGCCTAGCGGTAACGCGTCCGCCTAGGAAGCGAGAGAATCTGAGCGCGCTGGTTCGAATCACGGCTCAGCCGCCGATATTTTCTCCCCCTCCACTAGACCTTGAGTGGTGGTCTGGACGCTAGTCATTCGTATGAGACGATAAACCGAGGTCCTGTATGCAGCATGCACTGAGCGCACGTAAAAGAACCCACGGCAACGAAAAGGTTGTTCCTGGCCAAATTATGCAGAAAAATCCACTTCGATAGGAAAAAAACAAATAAAACTGCACGCAGAAAAAAAAAGAAAGAAAGAAAAAAAAGAAGAAAAAAAGAAAAAAAAAAAAAAGGTGGCGCCGTAGTGTACCGACGCGCTCTCCCTGTACTGGGGAGAGCAGCCCGAATTTCACACAGAGAAATCAGTTTTGACAAAAAGGAGAAATACAAAGAAATAACTAAATGAATAAATAAGTGAATAAATAAATAAATAAATAAGTGAAAATAAAAAACAACATCAGAGCAGGCGGTTCCAATATGAACACCACCTTATACATACCGTACCCCCCCCTCCACCCCCCTACCCCTCGCCCCCCTCCTCTCCCTCCATCCAGTTAGACAGGAGGAAACAAACTGACAAAAATGAAAGAGACGTACCAGGCTGCACACAGCCCATGGGGGGGGGGGGGGGGGGGGGGGGAGAAAAAAAGAAAGAAAAAAAGAAAAAAAGATAAGTGTAACGAGGACGACGATAGCCTTAGTGTGAAAGATACAGAACAGTTAGGAGGTTTCAGTTGGGGTGGTTGTGGGATAAGCAAGTGGAGGGGGGTGGGGGGGTGGGTGAATGGGGGGATGTGGTGGGGTGGGTTGGGGAGGGAAGGTAGGTGGGGTTATTAGGGGGGTGGGGGTGGGTGCAAAGGTGGTGAAGTGTTAGCTGAAAAAGATTGGGCAAAATTAAAAACAGGATGGGTGTGTTTGTTTATTTGTTGGTGGGGGCTGGGGTACGGGGGGTGGCTGGGGGGAGGAGGGTAAGGGGGGGGGGGGGGTGATGGGTGCAAGGAATAAAAGCGTGAGGTGGGTGAGGGTTGGAAAGGTTAGGTGTGTTGTGGGTGTGGATGTGGCAGGGGAGGTGGAGGGTGACAGATGTTTGTGATTCTTATCTTCTTATTATACATGTCTTCAACTAAATTGAGCGTGGAAAGGATGTGGTGAGAAAATAACTTTATAAAAGCCGACAGGGCAAATATGATTGTGCTTTTTGACTCACTTGTGTAAACAAAGTGAGTCTATGTTTTAACGCAGTGTTCTCAGTTGTGTGTGTGTGTGTGTGTGTGTGTGTGTGTCCGTGGTAAACTGTAATATTTGCCATTTTCTCTGGAAATACTTTGTCTGCCAATATCAAAATTTGCTTAAACATAGTATGAAAAAAAAATCTTCACAGTCATACCAACAACAAGTTGTAAGTCTCCCGAATAAAGCCATAGTTCCGAATCATTAACGGTTTATTTCGTTGAGATGTGTTCCGAAATCCGTAAATTCTAAAAACTGCTTTCCACTGAGTTTGGCCGACAAGAAGGTTGGTTGTTTTCGAAGACGAAATGACCTCGTGTTTCTTGTTCACAATCAAAAGGAAAGAAACACAAATTCTGGACAGAACACTTACAGTGATACTAACTACACCATCGACGTGTTTACTGCATATAAGTATTCTAAAGCGGACACGAAATTAACTGGAACGAACATAAGAGAAAAATTGAATCGATCGTTTCTTCAGTTCAACCCTTTGCAGACTGGTTTGTGCAGATCTAGAGATCTACTGTGTTGCGATGTGCTTGAAGGGGATGGCAACGTCTCCTATACCACCGAAATAAAAGAATGATCGAGATATAATAAAACACACAAAAAAAACATGATCTAAACGGCGTTATTACGTCCACTACAGTCACATCTAATTATCACACGATGAAGAAAACGTCATTTGACGTCAGATGTGCCGCAACCTTGGGGATTAGTCTGCTTGCATCAGAACTGAGCATGCATGGTTCGATCCCGCTCGAATGCCTTTTTTCTTTTCCTTTTTTTTTTATAATATTTTTTTCTTCCAAGCTTATCATATTCAATACAGAGCACTTTTCAACGATTTTTTTTTATATCTTTTTTTTTTCTGCTCCTCGTGAAGCCTTTACTGAAAAAAGCACGAAGCACACGTGAGTCTTGAAGGCTTTGCCTCTTTTTTTTTCTGTCAGTCTCTATCTCTGTCCGTCTGTATGTCTGTCTCTGTCTCTATCTGTCTGTCTCTTTATCTCTCAGACTCTCTGTCTGTCTGTCTGTCTCCCCCCCCCCCTCTCTCTCTCTCTCTCTCTCTCTCCTCTGTCACTTTTTTCGAGTTCGAAGGATTCTCAGTACGTGAGTACTGCTGTCGATTTTTTTTTTTTAACTTGCTTATTTCGGGAATTAACAAATAAATAATGAGGCCAGGAGATGATATGATCAACAAATAGTAAAGAGTGGTAACTCTCTCCATTACACAAGGTACACAACTTCAAGTCAGTGATGCTTACGCTACCGATTCAGCTAGCACACAGGTAAATAAAAGGTACATTGGAACAAACCGAGACACTTCATCAAAAAAGGAAGCGCCGGGCCTGTCCTTATACCAATCATTTGACATGTGCACACAGCAGCAAAGACAGAAGAAATCTGCTAACACAAATTAGCTTTTATTCAAGACTGGCGTAAGCCTCTTTAATCCTGAATAAGCCACACAGAACACATGGACAATACATAACAAATACATGGTTGCCTCGGTAGTTTATCCACTGGAAATTAACAAATAATGAGGCCAGGAGATGATATGATTAACAAATAGTAAAGAGTGGTATTTCGAACAGAAAAGTGAATTTAAAAACTCCTGCTGTGTTGGCTAACTTCTCTCTCTCTCTCTCTCTCTCTCTCTTTGCCAACATGCCTGTCTCTTCCCATCCTGTTTTCTCTCGCTGTCTCTCTGTCTCTGTCTCCAAGACACCGTGACGCGCCGGCATAATCTGTCATGTTTCTTATATAAAGCGTTCACACTTAGAGACATTGTGTTAATCTCGTAGTCTGTCATGAACTATTGCCTTAACCTGTCGAGTGTTATCTTGTTGAAATCTGATTTTGTTCTTGAATGTTTCGTAATAGAATTTGTTCACTCACCCCTTCATGAGGTCGGGGCCATGGCCTGATGAATAAACCCTTCGCATTCGCTGTCTCTGTCTCTGTCTGTCTGTCTGTCACTATTCTTCTTCTGCGTTCGTGGGCTTCAACTCCCACGTTCACTCGTATATACACGAGTGGGCTTTTACGTGTATGACCGTTTTTACCCCGCCATGTAGGCAGCCATACTCCGCTTTCGGGGGTGTGCATGCTGGGTATGTACTTGTTTCCATAACCCACCGAACGCTGACATGGATTACAGGATCTTTAACGTACGTATTTGATCTTTTGCTTGCGTGTACACACGAAGGGGGTTCAGGCACTAGCAGGTCTGCACACATGTTGACCTGGGAGATCGAAAAAAATCTCCACCCTTTACCCACCAGGCGCCGTCACCGAGATTCGAACCCGGGACCCTCAGATTGAAAGTCCAACGTTTTAACCATTCGGCTGTTGCGCCCGTCTGTCACTCTTTTTCTCTCTCAGTCTGCCTCATATCTACCCCCTCGCCCTCCCCCCCCCCCCCCCCCCCCCCGCCCTCCGCCCCCCCCCCAACTTTTTTTAAATTTTTTATACTACTTTCTGTCCCTCCGTTCCTCTCTCTCTTTCTTTGGCTCTCTCTCCCTCTGCATCACCCCTCCCTCCCAACCCCACCTGTCTTTCCTTTATCCTATTATCTCCTTGTTCCCTCCTTTATTGTCTTTTCTTGAAACAAACAAAACAAACAAACAACAAGAACGGTCATACACGTAAAAGCCCACTCGTTTACGTACGAGAGAACGCAAGAGTTGCAGCCACACGAACGCAGAAGAAGAAGCCAAAAAAAAAAAAAAAGAAGAAGAAAAGATCGCTCACCGATGCTCAGATTCTCTGGCTTCCTATATAATTATATACTCGGCAGATGCTTTAACCACTAAGCCACGCGGGCTGCACATGGTTGTTGCAGAGTCGGTGGGAAATAAAAAAAGGAAACTAGGCATAGCAGGTCTTGACATTTTGTTGGTATTGCTGGCTGTGGCCAGGTAAAATAGATGAAGCTTCTTCCCGTTTTTATCTGACTCGTTGCCAAATAATATATAACTCAAGGGCGTAGGTAAAAGTTGGAAAGGTTTGAGAGGAGTAGGGGTGTGGTGGTGGTTGGGGGGGGGGGGGGGCGGAAGGAGAGGGGGGGGGGGGGGTGGCTGACATGGTAAATAGTTTAGACACACTTTAAAACAAGCCAAGGACCCAGTTTTTCCTGCTACTGCAATGCCGTTATTATATTAGCAGTCTGTTATATGTTGTCAGATAGACACCATTACCACTGACACAGGAAGAGTGACGTGTGGTGGTAAGGGTGGTGGTGGAGAGAGAGAGAGAGAGAGAGAGAGAGAGAGAGAGAATACGGGATGTGAAGAGATAGGAATGTTGGCAGGGAGAGAGAGAGAGAGAGAGAGAGAGAGAGAGAGAGAGAGAATACGGGATGTGAAGAGATAGGAATGTTGGCAGGGAGAGAGAGTGAGTGAGTGAGAGAGAGAGAGAGAGAGAGAGAGAGAGAGAGAATACGGGATGTGAAGAGATAGGAATGTTGGCAGGGAGAGAGAGAGAGAGTGAGAGAGAGAGAGAGAGAGAGAGAGAGAATACGGGATGTGAAGGGATAGGAATGTTGGCACAGAGAGAGAGAGAGAGACAGAGAGAGA
>NC_134896.1:22442774-22447774 GCF_041734735.1 Babylonia areolata
ACAGACAGAATGACAGACAGACAGACAGGCAGAGACAAACATACAGACAGAATGACAGACAGACAGACAGGCAGAGACAAACATACAGACAGAATGACAGACAGACAGACAGGCAGAGACAAACATACAGACAGAATGACAGACAGACAGACAGGCAGAGACAAACATACAGGCAGAATGACAGACAGACAGACAGGCAGAGACAAACATACAGGCAGAATGACAGACAGACAGACAGGCAGAGACAAACATACAGACAGAATGACAGACAGACAGACAGGCAGAGACAAACATACAGACAGAATGACAGACAGACAGACAGGCAGAGACAAACATACAGACAGAATGACAGACAGACAGACAGGCAGAGACAAACATACAGACAGAATGACAGACAGACAGACAGGCAGAGACAAACATACAGACAGAATGACAGACAGACAGACAGGCAGAGACAAACATACAGACAGAATGACAGACAGACAGACAGGCAGAGACAAACATACAGACAGAATGACAGACAGACAGACAGGCAGAGACAAACATACAGACAGAATGACAGACAGACAGACAGGCAGAGACAAACATACAGACAGAATGACAGACAGACAGACAGGCAGAGACAAACATACAGACAGAATGACAGACAGACAGACAGGCAGAGACAAACATACAGACAGAATGACAGACAGACAGACAGGCAGAGACAAACATACAGACAGAATGACAGACAGACAGACAGGCAGAGACAAACATACAGACAGAATGACAGACAGACAGACAGGCAGAGACAAACATACAGACGGACAGACAGACACAGAATCTGAGACAAAAACCAGAAAGCAAAGTATAAAGCAAAAAAGCAAAAAGCGAAAAGAAGAAGAAGAAGAAGAAGAAGAAAAAGATGCTGGCTGTGATGGCTGACGGTGCTCGCTTTTCAACGTGCACGATGCTGCACACCAAGTGTGGAGAGGTTGCCATTACTATTATCGCTTGTTCTGGTATCTGGGCTCCCCATCTCCCTCCCTCTCTCTCTCTCTCTCTCCCTCTCTCTCCCTCCTTCCCTCCCGCCCGCACTCTCTCCTTACCCTCTCTCCCTTCCTCCTTCCTACTGCCTCCTTACTTATACCAGCAGCACAAACACACACACACACACAAAGAGAAGAAAAAAAAAAAGAAGGAAAAAAACAACAACTCAACTATGTTGTGTTGCAGTAGAGAAGGCGGGACATACAAATCTTTTAACCAGCACCCCCCAAGCCATACACATTCACTTCCCGACTAAACCCCACCACAAACCCTCACACCCCGTCCCCGACTCCCCACCTCCAACCCCACCCCCATAGCACCACACACACACACACACACACACACACACACACACACACACACACACACACACACACACACACACACAATGTTACTCTGTCCATGTTCTTTACCTCACAGTCTTCAGACACTTTGCTGTGTCAAGGCATCGATTGTCCAACTTTGGGATTCATCAGCAGAATGTGAACTGTTGAAAGGTATCGTTTCTTCCTTTATGCAAGATAAAGACCGTGAAAAACTGTGTACATCCTTTACTCCAAACTCCTGTCAAGTTTATCCGTGCTTTTCCCGGGGACACCTGCTCTGCGGGTCGCTCCTGCCTTTTGACTTGTCTTGTATGACGTCATTACCTGCAACCCCGGCTGTGGACAGCCCCTCCTCTCCAATCACCACACCTGCTTCTTCAGTCTGGAACGGAAGCATCTGCTAGCGGAGAGGACGTCATCCTCCTTCAGTCCACCCTTCCCTTCTGTGTTATCCAGTGAGCTGCAGAACAAGGCTGTGTCCACTCCACAGAAACTGTTTACCCCTGTTTAACTCACTCAGTACGGCCAGTCCTCTCTTCTCCTCTACACAGATCCCTCGGATGTCCAGTGGGTGTCTGAATGACCCAACCTTTAGCTTCCGTCGTCAGAATTGTGGTATTCTTTGTCAACATTCACCTCTTCAGTATGAGATCCTTCCGCTTGCAATATTTTGAGGATGGTAATTGGGGTGAAACGCTGTTAACGTCGTGTCTTTCGCCGTTCGTATGGAGAGAGTTAAACGAAAGCTTACTTGGAGCTGGGGCAACAATAAGTTGGGAAGAGGACAAGGAAACGGTGTAAACGAACGCTGTACCACTCCCCCCCCCCCCCCCCCCCCCGCCTGTCTGTTTCCAACCCGCTTCCTAAACTTTCAGACAAGGTGGTTCTTTTGGAACAGCAGGTAGAAACAACTGTAACCAGTGCACATTCAGCGCTGGAAAATGAAGCTAAATCTGTCCTGGGAGATGTTAAAGATGTTCCCATAAAAACGAACTTCGTGTAAATATCTGTGATAAGTTTGACACTCTTGTTTCAAAAATAGATGATTTCCAATCTTAATTGTTGAATCTAGAAAAATCATGCAAACAACTCGCAAAAGAAAACTGGTCGATCAAAACCCAGGTTGGGTCCATCCTGTTTGAAGTAAAGAAATTGAAAACAGTCGAGAAAGAAATGAGAATCACAAATAACATCTGACACTCTGTGTGACAGGACCATCAGGACTGATGCTGACACACAAACTGAACCTGATCATGATCCCTCCACTCCCTGTGACAGTAGTCGTCAGACCGCTGCTACAAATAGACCCCCCCTGTGACAGTAGTCGTTAGACCGCTGCTACAAATAGACCCCCCCTGTGACAGTAGTCGTTAGACCACTGCTACAAATAGACCCCCCTGTGACAGTAGTCGTCAGACCACTGCTACAAATAGACCGCCCTGTGACAGTAGTCGTCAGACCACTGCTACAAATAGACCGCCCTGTGACAGTAGTCGTCAGACTGCTGCTACAAATAGACCACCCTGTGACAGTAGTCGTCAGATTGCTGCTACAAATAGACCCCCCTGTGACAGTAGTCGTCAGATTGCTGCTACAAATAGACCCCCCTGTGACAGTAGTCGTCAGATTGCTGCTACAAATAGACCCCCCTGTGACAGTAGTCGTCAGACCGCTGCTACAAATAGACCCCCCCTGTGACAGTAGTCGTTAGACCGCTGCTACAAATAGACCCCCCCTGTGACAGTAGTCGTTAGACCGCTGCTACAAATAGACCACCCTGTGACAGTAGTCGTCAGACTGCTGCTACAAATAGACCACCCTGTGACAGTAGTCGTCAGATTGCTGCTACAAATAGACCCCCCTGTGACAGTAGTCGTCAGATTGCTGCTACAAATAGACCCCCCTGTGACAGTAGTCGTCAGACCACTGCTACAAATAGACCCCCCCTGTGACAGTAGTCGTCAGACCGCTGCTACAAATAGACCCCCCTGTGACAGTAGTCGTCAGACCGCTGCTACAAATAGACCCCCCTGTGACAGTAGTCGTCAGACCACTGCTACAAATAGACCCCCCTGTGACAGTAGTCGTCAGACTGCTGCTACAAATAGACCCCCCTGTGACAGTAGTCGTCAGACCGCTGCTACAAATAGACCCCCCTGTGACAGTAGTCGTCAGACCGCTGCTACAAATAGACCCCCCTGTGACAGTAGTCATTAGACCGCTGCTACAAATAGACCCCCCTGTGACAGTAGTCGTCAGACTGCTGCTACAAATAGACCCCCCTGTGACAGTAGTCGTCAGATTGCTGCTACAAATAGACCCCCCTGTGACAGTAGTCGTCAGATTGCTGCTACAAATAGACCCCCCTGTGACAGTAGTCGTCAGATTGCTGCTACAAATAGACTCCCCCTGTGACAGTAGTCGTCAGACCACTGCTACAAATAGACCACCCTGTGACAGTAGTCGTCAGATTGCTGCTACAAATAGACCCCCCTGTGACAGTAGTCGTCAGATTGCTGCTACAAATAGACCCCCCTGTGACAGTAGTCGTCAGACCACTGCTACAAATAGACCCCCCTGTGACAGTAGTCGTCAGATTGCTGCTACAAATAGACCACCCTGTGACAGTAGTCGTCAGATTGCTGCTACAAATAGACCCCCCTGTGACAGTAGTCGTCAGACCACTGCTACAAATAGACCCCCCTGTGACAGTAGTCGTCAGACCACTGCTACAAATAGACCCCCCCCTGTGACAGTAGTCGTTAGACCACTGCTACAAATAGACCCCCCTGTGACAGTAGTCGTCAGACCGCTGCTACAAATAGACCCCCCTGTGACAGTAGTCGTCAGACCGCTGCTACAAATAGACCGCCCTGTGACAGTAGTCGTCAGATTGCTGCTACAAATAGACCCCCCTGTGACAGTAGTCGTCAGACCGCTGCTACAAATAGACCCCCCTGTGACAGTAGTCGTCAGACTGCTGCTACAAATAGACCCCCCCTGTGACAGTAGTCGTCAGATTGCTGCTACAAATAGACCCCCCTGTGACAGTAGTCGTTAGACCGCTGCTACAAATAGACCCCCCCTGTGACAGTAGTCGTTAGACCACTGCTACAAATAGACCCCCCCTGTGACAGTAGTCGTTAGACCGCTGCTACAAATAGACCCCCCCTGTGACAGTAGTCGTTAGACCACTGCTACAAATAGACCCCCCCTGTGACAGTAGTCGTCAGACCGCTGCTACAAATAGACCCCCCCTGTGACAGTAGTCGTTAGACCACTGCTACAAATAGACCCCCCTGTGACAGTAGTCGTCAGACTGCTGCTACAAATAGACCCCCCCCTGTGACAGTAGTCGTCAGATTGCTGCTACAAATAGACCCCCCTGTGACAGTAGTCGTCAGATTGCTGCTACAAATAGACCCCCCTGTGACAGTAGTCGTCAGATTGCTGCTACAAATAGACCCCCCTGTGACAGTAGTCGTCAGACCACTGCTACAAATAGACCCCCCTGTGACAGTAGTCGTCAGACCACTGCTACAAATAGACCCCCCTGTGACAGTAGTCGTCAGACTGCTGCTACAAATAGACCCCCCTCCCCCTCTCCCCCCTCTATGGAATGTGCTACAGGGTCTGATAGTTGGC
>NC_134896.1:22455274-22462774 GCF_041734735.1 Babylonia areolata
CTTTTGTGAAGGACTATGACTCTCAAACTAGGAGGCAAAATTGCACTGGCTCTTAGTGCTGCAGCCTTGTGGGCTAGTTGGCCTTTGGGAACCATTCCAATGCCGACTGTCCTAAAACCCTCTTGGCCGAGAGAGTGGGGATGTAACTTGGGCAAGACACTCTCTACTATAATCAAATTCTAGCCCAAATGGTCGGAACAGCAGTTGCCTCCTCTGTTGTTCTGATGGTCATAGTCGGACACGACTGACTATCATATAATGGTATGTATTATTCTTTGAATTTTTTTTCTTTTTTAGCCGGCCCCAAGAACTGAAAGGCAGTAGAAGAAACAATGATTTGATATGGGACAACAAATAAAAAAATTCCTCTTATACCTTCGTTCGTTAGTTCGTTCGTTCTTTCATAGTCATTCGTGCAATAATTTTCATTCAATAATCTATGTATTCAGTCAATTAATTTATTTTTTATTCATACTTATCAACCATTCAATTAGTACCATGATTGACAAATCAATCAATCAATCGGTTAATCACTCAGTCAACAAGTCAGTCATGTTTAATGAAAATTTGACGAAACAAGAAGAAGAAAAGTTATATCACGCTTCAACAGACATATCCTGTGACCCTGACCAATGTGATCTCTTCACATACGGGTTTTGTTCTTCTCCGGTACCATGAGCAATCATTGTTCCAGATTTGATGAAAGTTGTGTAAAATAAACTTTTCCTTCCAATACACCGTGCCTACTCCAAGCCGAACGTTTCGAGGCAACAGCCTCAGTGAAAGATGAGTCAGTGCAAATTTGCTTCCTAGTTATTTTTGTTGTTGTTGTTGTTGCTGTTGTTGTTGCGTCATTGTCCTTGACAATAGACTAATAAGCTGTAAGTGAATTCCCATTGGCAGTGGGGAAACCAACCTGTGATCACACAGCTCTCACTTTTTGACTCACTTGTATAAACAAAGTGAGTCTATGTTTTAACCCGGTGTTCGGTTGTCTGTGTGTGTGTGTGTGTGTGTGTGTGTCCGTGGTAAACTTTAACATTGACATTTTCTCTGCAAATACTTTGTCAGTTGACACCAAATTTGCCATAAAAATAGGAAAAATTCAGTTCTTTCCAGTCATCTTGTTTAAAACAATATTGCGCCTCTGGGATGGGCACAAAAAAAAAAGAAAAAAAAGCCTAATTATATGCAAACTGCATTTACTGTTATATTCATATTTGTTTGTATTCTCTAAACTTGGCACTTTGACCTATTATTCTGACACAACAACAAGAGCAGTCATTATTATCTTCTTTTTTTTCAAACAGGAACTTCTTTTGCTAAGCATGGAAGTTTTATTTATTTTGCAAACGTTTTGGTGCAGATAGTAAAACAGGGAAATTACTCTGTAATTAATGCTAGGGGACTTAATTTATCACAAGTGAGTCTTGAAGGCCTTGCCTCTCTTGTTATTGTTTGCCCCAGCTCCAAGTAAGCTTTCGTGAATTTCTTAAATCAGCCGAGAGTTGAGTGTCATATTTGTATTTGTATTTGTATTTCTTTTCATCACAACAGATTTCTTTGTGCGAAATTCGGGCTGCTCTTCCCAGGGAGAGGGCGTCGCTACACTACAGCGTCACCCTTTTTTTTTTTTTGTCTTTTTTTTTTGTATTTTTTCCTTCGTGCAGTCTTTTTTAAAATTCTTTTTAATTTGTTTCTCCTATCGAAGTGGATTTTTCTACATAATTTTGCCAGGAACAACCCTTTTGTTGCCGTGGGTTCTTTTACGTGTGCTAAGTGCATGCTGCACACGGGACCTCGGTTTATCGTCTCATCCGAATGACTAACGTCCAGACCACCACTCAAGGTCTAGTGGAGGGGGAGAAAATATCGGCGGCTGAGCCGTGATTCGAAGCAGCGCGCTTAGATTCTCTCGTTTCCTAGGCGGATGCCTTACTTCTACGCCATCACTCCACTGTTTGCCCCAGCTCAAAGTAAGCTTTCGTGAATTTCTTTCATCAGCCGAGCGTTGAGTGTCATATAACAGGGGAAAACACTCTCAACAAAGTGGATGGATTGGGACCTATTCTTACGTAACACAACACTTACAGAACAAGAATGACTGTGCATGATGGTGTATACTTGGTAGCGATAATGCAATTTCTGCCTCTGTCTCTGTCTCTTCCTGTCTGTCTGTCTTTCTCTCTGTGCTCTCTCTCTGTCTCTGTCTCTGTCTGTATCTCTTCATGTTTCTCTTTTTTTCTCTTCTTTCTTTCTTTCTTTTTTTGATTTTTTTGTTTTTGTTTTGTTTTTTTTGTTTTTTTGTTTTTGTTGTTGTTGCTGCTGCTGCTGCCAACTTTTGAGTCGCGTTCATAATCTCAGCGTGTAAACCCCAAACGCGAAAACATCGGAAAAACTGATTAGCACGACCGGTACAGCACGCACAGAGTTTAGTGGGCTGTAAGTACGTCAGTTCTGGTTTGGTTTTTTGACTCACTTGTGTAAACAAAGTGAGTCTATGTTTTAACCTGGTGTTCGGTTGTCTGTGTGTGTGTGTGTGTGTGTGTGTGTGTGTCCGTGGTAAACTTTAACATTGACATTTTCTCTGCAAATACTTTGTCAGTTGACACCAAATTTGGCATAAAAATAGGAAAAATTCAGTTCTTTCCAGTCATCTTGTTTAAAACAATATTGCACCTCTGGGATGGGCACAAAAAATTTTAAAAAAAGAAGCCTAATTATATGCAAACTGCATTTACTGTTATATTTATATTTTTTGTATTCTCTAAACTTGGCACTTTGACCTCTTATTCTGACACAACAACAAGAGGAGTCATTATTATCATTTTTTTGTTCAAACAGGAACTTCTTTTGCTAAGCATGGAATTTTTTTAATTTATTTTGCAAACGTTTTGGTGCAGATAGTAAAAAGGGAAATTACTCTGTAATTAATGCTAGGGGACTTAATTTATCACAAGTGAGTCTTGAAGGCCTTGCCTCTCTTGTTTTTGGATGATGCATCCAGGCATGACAGGCAAGGTGCTCAAAATGTGGCATGGCTGAGTGATCAACAGTGTTGGGAAAACAGTGTGACGTCTTCGTCGTGGGGCACGTTTTGAGCCAAGGCAAGGTGCTCAAAATGTAGCATGGCTGAGTGGTCAGCAGTGTTGGGAAAACAATGTTACGTCTTCGTCGTGGGGCACGTTTTGAGCCAAAGCAAGGCAATCAAGGTTCTGTCTATCAATACTTTTTTTTATCGATCTGTTGATCTCTTTCATTCTCTGTCTGTCTGTCTGTCTGTCTTTTGTCTGTGTCTGTCAGTGTGTGTGTGTGTGTGTGTGTGTGTGTGTGTGTGTGTGTGTGTCTCCCTCTGTATCTCTGTCAGTCTATTTTAGTCCCCTCTTTCTCTGTGTCTGTCTCTCTGCTCTCTGTTTCTGTCTCTCTCTATCGCTCTCTCTGTCTCTGTCTGTCTGTCTCTCTTCTTCTTCTCCTTCTTTGTCTTCTTCTTCTTCTTACTTTATGCCAACTTTTGAGTCAGGTCCATAATCTCATCGCGAGAACCCCAAACTGGAAAACAATGGAAAAATTAGCACTACCGGTTCAGCACGCTTAGAAGATGTTAGTGGGGTGTAAGGCTTTTGGGGAAGATACATCCAGGCATCAAAGGCAAATGTGCTCAAAGGTGGTATAGCTGAGTGGTCGACAGCGTTGGGAAAACAGTGTTACGTCTTTTGCCTTCTGGCACGTTTTGGGCCAAAGAAGGGTTTTAAGGGTGTTACGTTTTCTCTGTCTGTCACTATCTTTTGTCGATCTGTTGATCTCTTTCATTCTGTCTGTCTGTATTTTGTCTCTCTCTCTCTCTCTCTCTCTCTCTCTCTCTCTCTCTCTCTCTCTCTCTCTCTCTCTCTCTCTGTGTGTGTGTGTGTGTGTGTGTGTGTGTGTGTGTGTGTGTGTGTGTGTGTCTCCCTCTGTATCTCTGTCAGTCTATTTTAGTCCCCTCTTTCTCTGTGTCTGTCTCTCTGCTCTCTGTTTCTGTCTCTTTCTATTGCTCTGTCTGTCTCTGTTTGTCTGTCTCTCTTCTCCTTCTTCTTCTTCTTACTTTTTGCCAACTTTTGAGTCAGGTCCATAATCTCATCGCGCGAACCCCAAACTGGAAAACATCGGAAAAATTAGCACTACCGGTTCAGCACGCTTAGAAGATGTTAGTGGGGTGTAAGGCTTTTGGGGAAGATACATCCAGGCATCAAAGGCAAATGTGCTCAAAGGTGGTACAGCTGAGTGGTCTACAGTGTTGGGAAAACAGTGTTACGTCTTTTGTCTTGGGGCACGTTTTAGACAAGTGGAGGCTTAAGGCCAAAGCAAGGCTTTTAAGGGTGTTACGTTTTATCTGTCTGTCACTATCGTTTGTCCATCTGTCGATCTCTTTCCTTCTCTGTGTGTCTGTCTGTCTGTCTGTGCGTGTGTGTGTGTGTCTCCCTCTATATCTCTGTCAGTCTATTTTAGTCCCCTCTTTCTCTGTGTCTGTCTCTCTGGTCTCTGTTTCTGTCTCTTTCTATTGCTCTGTTTGTCTGTCTCTCTTCTCCTTCTTCTTCTTCTTACTTTTTGCCAACTTTTGAGTCAGGTCCATAATCTCATCGCGAGAACCCCAAACTGGAAAACACCGGAAAAATTAGCACTACCGGTTCAGCACGCTTAGAAGATGTTAGTGGGGTGTAAGGCTTTTTGGGAGGATACATCCAGGCATCAAAGGCAAATGTGCTCAAAGGTGGTACAGCTGAGTGGTCGACAGCGTTGGGAAAACAGTGTTACGTCTTTTGTCTTGGGGCACGTTTTGGGCCAAAGAAGGGTTTTAAGGGTGTTACGTTTTCTCTGTCTGTCACTATCTTTTGTCGATCTGTTGATCTCTTTCATTCTGTCTGTCTGTATTTTGTCTCTCTCTCTCTCTCTCTCTCTCTCTGTGTGTGTGTGTGTGTGTGTGTGTGTGTGTGTGTGTGTGTGTGTGTGTGTGTGTGTGTGTGTGTGTGTGTGTGTGTGTGTGTGTGTGTGTGTCTCCCTCTGTATCTCTGTCAGTCTATTTTAGTCCCCTCTTTCTCTGTGTCTGTCTCTCTGGTCTCTGTTTCTGTCTCTTTCTATTGCTCTGTCTGTCTCTGTTTGTCTGTCTCTCTTCTCCTTCTTCTTCTTCTTACTTTTTGCCAACTTTTGAGTCAGGTCCATAATCTCATCGCGCGAACCCCAAACTGGAAAACATCGCAAAAATTAGCACGACCGGTTCAACACGCTTAGAAAATGTTAGTGGGGTGTAAGTCTTTTTGGGAAGATACATCCAGGCATCAAAGGCAAATGTCCTCAAAGGTGGTATAGCTGAGTGGTCTACAGTGTTGGGAAAACAGTGTTACGTCTTTTGTCTTGGGGCACGTTTTAGACAAGTGGAGGCTTGAGGCCAAAGCAAGGCTTTTAAGGGTGTTATGTTTTCTCTGTCTGTCACTATTGTTTGTCCATCTGTTGATCTCTTTCCTTCTCTGTGTGTCTGTCTGTCTGTCTGTGCGTGTGTGTGTGTGTCTCCCTCTATATCTCTGTCAGTCTGTTTTAGTCCCGTCTTTCTCTGTGTCTGTCTCTCTGCTCTCTGTTTCTGTCTCTTTCAATCGCTCTGTCTGTCTGTCTCTCTTCTTCTTCTTCTTCTTCTTCACCTTATTCTTCTTACTTTTTGCCAACTTTTGAGTCAGGTCCATAATCTCATCGCGAGAACCCCAAACTGGAAAACATCGGAAAAATTAGCACTACCGGTTGAGCACGCTTAGAAGATGTTAGTGGGGTGTAAGGCTTTTTGGGGAAGATACATCCAGGCATCAAAGGCAAATGTGCTCAAAGGTGGTACAGCTGAGTGGTCTACAGTGTTGGGAAAACAGTGTTACGTCTTTTGTCTTGGGGCACGTTTTAGACAAGTGGAGGCTTAAGGCCAAAGCAAGGCTTTTAAGGGTGTTACGTTTTATCTGTCTGTCACTATCGTTTGTCCATCTGTTGATCTCTTTCATTCTGTCTGTCTGTCTGTCTTTCGTCTGTGTCTGTGTCTGTCTGTCTGTGTCTGTGTCTGTCTGTCTCTGCCTCTGTCTGTCTGTCTCTGTCTTTCTTTCTTGTTGTTTCTCCCCTCCCCCCCCTCTTTTCTGCAAGGCGTTGTAATGCTGCATGGACATTAAAAGCTTTGTCATTGTCATTGTCATTGTATCTCTGTCTCTCCCTCTGTATCTTTCTCAGTCTATCTTAGTCCCAAAGCTTTCTCTGTGTCTGTCTCTTTGCTCTCTGTTTCTATATCTCTGTCCCTGTTTCTATCTCTGTCTCTGTGTGTGTGTGTGTGTGTCTGTCTGTCTGTCTCTCTTTCTTACTCGCTCCTCCCTCTAAATAGTATCAGTAGTAATGATGAAACTAACACAGTTCATTCACACACCATCATGTCTTTTCATCCCCTTACACCTCTCCAAATCATCCTCTCTCTCTGTGTCTGTGTCTCTGTCTGTCTGTCTGTTTCTCTCTCTCTCTCTCTCTCTCTCTCTCTCTCTCTCTCTCTCTCTCTCCATTCCTCACTGGTCTTCTAGATACCATAACTCCCATCATGTTATAATCTGAACACTACGTTCAGAAAGAAAATGTCCATTGATTTTACGAAAGACAAAAACGGTGTCACGATAACAAGAGTGTCATGCTTCCTGAATGACATAAAGTATAGTACATTCAAAAAGATATGTCTCATACTTTATCTTCTGAAAAACGAAAAGAGATAAAGAGAAAAAAAAAAAGAAAAAAAAAAAGGCATGTACTCTCATCATGAATTCCGTGCACATTCATTTCACTGATCTGATGATTGATTTTTCCTTGTTCTTCGCAATGGTCTTTAGAATCAGTCATTACCTTCTATGCTTTCTGTTCAATAAATGACTTTCCTATGATATAACCAGTAAGAAAAAAAAACAAAAAAACCAAAAAACATTTTGTTGTGTGCTGTTTTTTTTAATTATCGTCCCATAAACTGACATGTTCGTTGGTTGTTTTTTGTTTGTTTGTTTGTTTTTTGTTTTGTTTTTGTTTCTCTCTCTCTCTCTCTCTCTCTCTCTCTCTCTCTCTCTCTCTCTCTCTCTCTCTCCCTCTCTCCCTCTCTCTCTCTCTCTCTCTCTCTCTCTCTCCCTCCCTCTCTTCTCCTGCACTTTCCTGAATTCTCTCCATCTCTATATCGATCTCATGCAGTGTTGTAAATGTCAATTTATTATTCATGTGTCCATGGTTTATAATGCATTCGCTGTTTTGATATAATGTTGTCCCCCCCCCCCCCCCCCCCCCCCCCCCAAACCTCCCCTTTCCAGGGCTGGATTGAAAAGAAACCATTGTCTCGCTAAATCAATTACCCTAAACAAATTAAAATGTATTTGAATTTAAAAATCATTTAATCTCTGTCTCGCTCTCTCTCCCTTCCCCCCCCCCTCTCTCTCTCTTTCTCTCCGTGTGTGTGTGTGTGTGTGTGTGTGTGTG
>NC_134896.1:22465274-22467774 GCF_041734735.1 Babylonia areolata
CTCGTCCTCATCATTTTAAAAATTTTTTTTATTGATATTAGAAGAGGAACAAGAAGAACAATAAGAACAAGAAGAAGAAGAAGAGGATAACGATCATGATAAGTTCTAGAATGTCGCATTTTAAGTGATAATGTTTATTACTATTATTCTTCTTATTGTTGTTGTTGTTGTTATTATTATTATTATTATTATTATTATGAGGACTTGGGCTGAGTTGTTTTGGCTTGGGTTGGTTGGGTTGGTCTGTTTTTGGTTGTTTGTGTTGCGTTAGCTTCGGGTTGGGTTGAGTCGGTGTGGATCGAATTGGGTAGGACTGTGTGTGTGTGTGTGTGTGTGTGTGTGTGTGTGTGTGTGTGTGTGTTGTTATTGTTGTTGTTGTTGTTGTTTCTGTCTGTCTCTCTCTATCTGTGTGTGTGTGTGTGTGTGTGTGTGTGTGTGTGTGTGTGTGTTTGTATGTGTCTGTCTGTCTCTATGTTTCTGTCTCTCTCTGTCTCTGTCTTTGTGTTTATGTCTCTTTCTCATTCTCTCTGTCACTCGTTGTGTCTATGTCCCTCTCTCTCTGTCTCTGTCTGTGTGTCTCTTTTTGTGTGTGTCTCTCTGTCTCAGTCTCTGTCTGTCTCTGTCTCTCTGTCCGTCTGTCTCTCCATATGTCTATCCCCTTTCTCTCCCTCCCTCCCTCCCCGGCCCACCAACAGAGTCAACAATCTTAGAAATGATCTCACCTCTCACAAGACTCTCACAAAGCCCTATGACTCATTCACTCACCCCACTCACTCAATCACTTACTCACTCACCTAATGCTGACGGCGAGTGGGTAAGCGTGCCTTTCGGCACCGCCTTTCTTCTTACCTTTTCTTACCTGTCTACATCCGTGTCCGTGTACTCATCCACCCAAAAGAAATAAATGAAAAGCTACCCCCCCCCCCCCCCCCCCCCCACACACACCCCTATCCCCACACCCCCTACCGAAAAAAAAACCCCAAAGAGAAAGAAGAAAATATATAGAAAGAAAGAAAGAAAGAAAGAAAGAAAAGGAACAGTGAAGGAAGATAAGAGGGAGAAAAAAGAGAAATAGATAATTTATCTGCCTGTTTTTGTTGTTGTTTTGTTTTGTTTTTCATTCAATGTCTTGCTCATTATCAAATCTGTTCGTTTTTATATATTTTGCCAGTTGCTATCTATCTGTTTCTCTATATTTCTGTATACTTCAGTATGGCTGTCTGTTTATCTACTTATCTACTTATCTATTTATCTATCTATCTATCTATCTATCTATCTATCTATCTGTCTGTCTATCTCTCTATCTATCTATCTATCTCAGAATGCAGGTGACCCACATTTGTTAATTTTGTGTTGCGCTGCATTGACAGCATTTTCGACCAATCAGTTTGTGTTGGCAATAGTCCATCCTTTTCCTCTTTTTTTTTCTTTTTCTTTCTTTCCTTCATTCTCTCTCTCTCTCTTTTTTTTTTTTTTTGCTCTTTCTTTCTTTTCCTTTCTTTCTCTCTTTGTATATTCATTCATTTATCTATCTATTTGTTTATCTATTCGTTTTCTGTTGATTTATTCATTCATTTAATTATTTATTCTTTGTTCATTTATTCATTTATTCTAAGCGCGTTGGGTTACGCTGCTGGTCAGGCATCTGCTTGGCAGATGTGGCGTAGCGTAAATGGATTTGACCGAACGCAGTTACGCCTCCTTGAGCTACTGATACTGATACTCATTCATTCATTCGTTTGTTCATTCATTTATTTATCTATGTATCCATCTATTTATCTATCTATGTATCTATCTGTTCATTTATTTGTTTATTCATGTATGTATGTATGTATCTATCTATCTATCTATCTAACTATTACCATTGATAAGATATTCAGTCTGTATTCATGATCTTTCGAGCTTGTAGGTTCCAATCAAACTGTTCAGTCGCAGCAAACAGGCTATGATCATACTTGCCTCGGCTGGATTGGAAAATCACATCCCAGTTCTACGAACGCCGTTCGGGGGCCGGAAGGCACATTTGTATTTTGTCATTCTTTTTGTCACAACAGATTTCTCTGTGTGAAATTCGGGCTGCTCTCCCCAGGGAAAGCACGTCACTACCCTACAGCTCCACCCCCTTTTTTTTCTGCGTTCAGTTTTATTTGTTTTTCCTATCGCACTGGTTTTTTCTACAGAATTTTGCCAGGAACAACCCTTTTGTTGCCGTGGGTTCTTTTACGTGCACTAAGTGCCTGCTGCACACGGGACCTCGGTTTATCGTCTCATCCGAATGACTAGCGTCCAGACCACCACTCAAGGTCTAGTGGAAGGGGCGGGAGGGGGGGGGGGGGGAATATCGGCGGCTGAGCCGTGATTCGAACCAGCACGCTCAGATTCTCTCGCTTCCTAGGCGGACGCGTTACCTCTAGGCCATCACTCCACATTAGATACTAATTACTGATATTCCCTTTGCCGCGCCAGTTCAATGGAGTGTTTGTTTGTTCGTCAGACCAAC
>NC_134896.1:22472774-22485274 GCF_041734735.1 Babylonia areolata
TCTGCCTCGGTGTATCTCGCCTCCAGCTGTTGCGAGGCCGGCCTCTCTTCCTCTTTCCCTGCGGGTTCCAGGTCAGGGCTTGGCGTGTGATGCTGGACGCTGGCTTCCTGAGGGTGTGTCCGATCCAGCCCCACTTCCTCCGCAGTATCTGCTTGGCCACTGGTTCCTGTCCCGCTCGCTCCCACAGATCTTCGTTTCGGATCTTTGTGCTTGTAGTTTGTGTGATTTGTTGGTGGGTTTGGTTCTGTCTTTCTATTGTATTTTGTATTTGCATTTGTATTTCTTTTTTTTTTTATCACAACAGATTTCTCTGTGTGAAATTCGAGCTGCTCTCCCCAGGGAGAGCGCGTCGCTATACTACAGCGCCACCCTTTTTTTTTTTTGTTTTTTTGTATTTTTTCCTGCGTGCAGTTTTATATGTTTTTCCTATGGAAGTGGATTTTTTTCTACAGAATTTTGCCAGGAACAACCCTTTCGTTGCCGTGGGTTCTTTTACGTGCGCTAAGCGCATGCTGCACACGGGACCTCGGTTTATTGTCTCATCCAAATGACTAGCGTCCAGGCCACCACTCAAGGTCTAGTGGAGGGGGAGAAAATATCGGCGGCTGAGCCTTGATTCGAACCAGCGCGCTCAGATTCTCTCGCTTCCTAGGCGAACGCGTTACCTCTAGGCCATTTCTTTCTAGAACTGTATATCACTTTCTTTCTCTCCTTCTTTCTTTCTTTCTTCCCTTCTTTCTTTCTTTCTTCCCTTCTTTCTTTCTTTGCTTTTCTTTTCATTCTTTCTTCCTTGCTTCCTGTCTTTCCGTCTTTCTGCTGGTCAGGCATCTGCTTAGCAGATGTGGTGTAGCGTATTATGGATTTGTCCGAACGCAGTAACGCCTCCTTGAGCTACTGATACTGATACTGGCACTTTCCGTTTTTCTTTTTTTTTTTCTCTCTCTCTCTCCTTTCTTCAGTTATTTACTTTAAACATTTTAACTGAAACGAAAACAATTTTAAACAGATTAACTAGCCAGTGAATAACTAAATAGGTACCTATCAAACTTATCACTTAGTCAAGAAACCAATTACATTACGAATTAACTTGCTAGCTGACTTAACTGTTTGACTAATCTAGATGAACTTACTGTACCTGCCTACCTATCTACCAACTTCATTACCAGTCAAACAGCCAACAAACCAACCAATATAACAACTTATAACGAAGTAAATATATATATATATATATATATATATATATATATATATATATATATATATATATATATATCCATTATTATAATCATATTAATGACTGACAATAGTATATACCCATTATTATAATCATATTAATGGCTGACAATAGTATATACCCATTATTATAATCATATTAATGGCTGACAATAGTGTGATTGAAACTGGAATGAATGGTTCAAAACAAACCTGATCTGTTGAAGATATCATACATGCCTACCACTACTTTTGCTGCTGCTGCTGCTGCTGATACTGTTACTACTACTACTACTGCTGCTACGCGGACTACTACTACAACAACTACAAATGCTTATTTACATAGCACTCAGCCTGCGGCTCAACCATAGGTGATGAGTAAGAGTTTTAAATCCTTCCTTGTAAAAGGTGATGGTGCACGGAATCTGACAGTGAAAGAAACTACAGACTGCAGATGAAAAATGAAAATTATTGTAAGGGGGAAAGACTGGGAGAAAAACAAAAACAAAACAAAACAAAAAAAAAAACAAACAAACAAACAAACAAAAAACCACAACAAAAAACAATCAAACAAAAAAAAACACAACATCCCAGCTTTTTTGACTCACTTGTGTAAACAAAGTGAGTCTATGTTTTAACCCGGTGTTCGGTTGTCTGTGTGTGTGTGTCCGTGGTAAACTTTAACATTGACATTTTCTCTGCAAATACTTTGTCAGTTGACACCAAATTAGGCATAAAAATAGGAAAAATTCAGTTCTTTCCAGTCATCTTGTTTAAAACAATATTGCACCTCTGGGATGGGCACAAAAAAAATAAACAAAAATGAAGCCTAATTATATGCAAACTGCATTTACTGTTATATTTATATTTTTTGTATACTCTAAACTTGGCACTTTGATCTGATATTCTGACCCAACAACAAGAGCAGTCATTATTATCATTTTTTGTTCAAACAGGAACTTCTTTTGCTAAGCATGGAAGTTTTATTTATTTTGCAAACGTTTTGGTGCAGATAGTAAAGAAAAAAAGGGAAATTACTCTGTAATTAATGCTAGGGGACTTAATTTGCTTTAAACTGATCTTTCTCATCTTAAACATTACATTTTTTTTTCTTTTCTTTTCTTTTTTCTTCTCCCAAGCTTATCCATCATATTTAATACAGAGCACTTTTCAACCATTTTTAAAATCTCTTTTTTTCCCTCCTAATGATTCCTTGTGAAGCACAAGTGAGTCTTGAAGGCTTTGCCTCTTGTTGTTTCTTTGTTCGTTATGAAACTTGATTGTCCAGGAAGCCTGTGAGCAGCGACAGCAACAACAACAGCAAACAAATAAAGTTTCAGTTCCTCAAGCGGACGGACGGAGGAGTCACTGAGCTCTGATGAATCCATATCCGCTACACCGCATCTGCAAGGCAGATGCCTGACAGCAGGATAACCCAGCGCGCTTGTCAGGTATAGAGTAGCATGCATATGGTATTTTTGTGTACTCTACCAGGGTGGGTTTCTTTTTGAAGAATTTTTGCCAGAGGACAACACGTTTGTTGCCATGGTTTCTTTTCCAATGCGACAAGCGCGTGCTACTACACTGACACGGGGCCTCGGTTTATCGGCTCATCCGAATGACTAGAGGCTCAGTATGACTTTTCCAGTCAAACTTTGGAGAAAGATAGCAGGATTAGAACCCATAACACGATTGACACTATTCGCAGATACGCGTCTCAATCAATGTCAAACTTGCTCCCCAAGAAAGAAAGAAAGAAACACATGGTTATGGTGATGTTGTTGACAACAACAACAACAACAACAGCAACGACGACGACGATGATGATGATGATGATAACAATAACAACAACAACAATAATGATAATAATAATATGATTATAACAGCTATAAAACCAACAACAACAATAATAGCATCAACAACATCAACAACAATGATTACAACAATAACGTACGCTCTTCTTAACCCTTATCATCTTCTCTTTAAAAACCACAGGTTCAAATATCAAACAAAAAAAAAAAAAAAAAAAAAAAGGATCGCATCAGTGTTCTATAACGAATATTTTTACCCACATGATTTTATCATTAAATGGGCACCAAGCTTCGAACAGCCCGCAACAACAACAACCCATTTTGCCTTCCAAAATGGTATCCCTTTTCAAAAGAATGGAGAAACACCGTGGAGGGTAGAGGGAGTGGGGGTGTTGTGGAGGAAGGGGGGGGGGGAAAGAAAAAAAAAAGAAAAGCAAATGGCGGATGGATGAAAAACAAGCGAAGGTTCCCAGTCTCACGTTTGTCAAGTAAGCGGAAGGCAGGTAATGCGCATGTGTGGGCTGGGATCACTCGGCAAGTTCTCCCCCTTCCCCCCCACACACACGCATAAACATCCACACACACACTACACACACACATAACTTGTGTCTGTCTCCTCCGTTCTCTCTATACTATATAATACCCTATACTGGGCCCGGAGAAGAGGAAGTGGTAGGCCTAGCGATCGTTTTTCCAAGTTGATGGCATTTTCTGCAGGATTGTTCTCGCTTTGGAATACTGGAACCCTAATTTATTGGGGAAGGAAAAGAGGTCTTTTGTTTCCTACATTTCCTTTTTTTTTTTTTTTTTTTTTTTTTGGAGGGGAGAGGGAGGGCGGGGGGTTGTCAGTAAGGCTTTTAAGGTGGTGGTGGTGGTGATGGTGGTGGTGGTAGTGGTGGTAGTAGTAGTTTGACAAGAGTTGCTGCCGCTGACTGACATTGGGTCCCGGGTGGTGGTATCCTCATCAAGGCTACATTTTACAGGCTGCTGTGCTGGGCTAATGGGCTTGATGAGGGCCTGCCTCTCTGCACACACACACACACACACACACACACACACACACACACACACACACACACACACACACACACACACACACACACACTGGGTTGGGTTGAGTTCGGTGTGGATCGAATTGGGTTTGACTGTGTGTGTGTGTGTGTGTGTGTGTGTGTGTGTGTGTGCGTGTGTGTGTGTGTGTGTGTGAGGAGTGGTGGAAAAGAGAGAGAGAGAGAGAGAGAGAGAGAGAGAGAGAGAGAGAGGAAATGAAACGAAATGTTAGTTCACCAGGATAATGAGATAAACATACTTTTTCCCCATCCAACCCTTGGGTGAAAGAAAATTAAAAAACAAGAGAGGCAAGGCCTTCAAGACTCACTTGTGATACACTGAAAAAAAAAATCCAAGCTTTTTATGTATTGTGTATAATTTCAAAATGTAATGTTTAAATGAGAAAGATCAGTTTAAAGCGAATTAAGTCCCATAGCAGTAATTACAGAGTAATTTCCCTTTTTTACTATCTGCACCAAAACGTTTGCAAAATAAATAAAACTTCCATGCTTAGCAAAAGAAGTTCCTGTTTGAACAAAAAATGATAATAATGACTGCTCTTGTTGTTGGGTCAGAATATAAGATCAAAGTGCCAAGTTTAGAGAATACAAAAAATATAAATATAACAGTAAATGCAGTTTGCATATAATTAGGCTTCATTTTTTTTTGGTGCCCATCCCAGAGGTGCAATATTATTTTAAACAAGATGACTGGAAAGAACTGAATTTTTCCTATTTTTATGCCTAATTTAGTGTCAACTGACAAAGTATTTGCAGAGAAAATGTCAATGTTAAAGTTTACCACGGACACGCAGACACACAGACACACACTCACACACACACACACACACACACACACACACACACACACACACACACACACACAACCGAACACCGGGTTAAAACATAGACTCACTTTGTTTACACATGTGAGTCAAAAAGTAAAGAGGAAGATGAGGAATAAGAGGAACATCAAAATGATCACATGATTATAGAAAGAGATAATTATTGATTACTTGATTAATTGATTGATTGATTATTCGTTAAATTATTTATTGATTCATCTACTCATTAATTCATTTATTTATCTATTTATTTATTGCCAAACTATTTCGCACCGGACATTTACACATGAAATGTTCGTACTGCAAAATCTCTCTCTCTCTCTCTCTCTCTCTCTCTCTCACACACACACACACACACACACAGAGTCCAACCCAATTCGATCCACACCGACTAAACCCAACCCTGTGTGTGTGTGTGTGTGTGTGTGTGTGTGTGTGTGTGTGTGTGTGTGTGTTAGCCCAGCACAGCAGCCTGAAAAATGTAGCCTTGATGAGGATACCACCACCCGGACCCAATGTCCCTCTCTCTCTCTCTCTCTCTCTCTCTCTGACTCTGTCTCTGTCTCTCTCTACTTCTTTAGGCTAGAATGTGTTCGGGGGTGGTTATGTTAAAAAGTAGAATTAAGGCTCTGGTTTGGGTTAGGGATTGACAGAAAGTTCTGTGTTTCTGTGTATGTATCACCATTCAACAACCATTCAGCTGTAGATCTTGTCATCAGACTCGTCCGAATGTAATGTAGATATACTTGGAAAATTAAAATTGAATTTTTTGAAACGCTTGTTCAAACTGAACAGAAATACTATGACCCAAATTGTTTATGGAGAAACTGGTATTTATCCAATTAGTGTGTTACTGAAATTGAGATTAGTTCGATTTTGGACCAGCTTAATGATATCAAACAGAAAAATATTCTGGAAAAATATATTTGATATTTCTTGACTTATATAGAAATGGTATTTATTCTTCAAAATGGATGAGTTGTATCAGACAAATTTTAATAGAAGCAGGGTATGAGTGTGTTTGGGATGCTCAATTCTTTTTGGAGAGGGAATCTTTCTGCAAGAATGTCAACATTGCTTTGAGAGAGAGTTTTCAAAATCTATGGAGACATGCTCTAGAGGTGAGTAGTAAATGTTTGTTTTATCGAAATTTCAAAAGTGAATTTGGTAGAGAAAAATATATGTCAAATGCTTGATAATTACGTTATCAGCTTCTTCAGATTTCGAAGTAGTAATCATAAGCCGGAAACAGAAATAGGGAGACACAAAGGCATACCACGAGAGTTACGGCTTTGTAAGGTTTGTAACATGTCTGTGATTGGGGATGAGTTTCATTTTATAATGGAATGTCCCAGTTATGATCAGTTACGAAATAGCTATGTTCCTAAAAAAAAAATTGTCTCCAAAATCGGTTTTTAATTTTTGTAATATGCTCAAAGGAGGCAAAAAAAAAAGTCATTTTAGCTGTAAGTAAGATGATTAGATTTGCAAATTTTGCCTAGCTATACTTTTGGAGTTAAAAGACATTTGTGTTTTCTCATCTTTAATGTGACATTGTTCCGTATTTGGAAATGTTTGTTCTGGGCATGAAAAGATTATTTTGCAGTAATCCTCCATACTCCAGTAGGAGTGAAAGGATAATTAAAACTTGAAACTTGAAACTTGTCTGTCTGTCTCTCTGTCTGTGTCTCTCTGTCTGTCTGTCTGTCTCTCTGTCTGTGTCTCTCTGTCTGTCTGTCTCTCTCTGTGTTTGTGTGTGTGTGTGTGTGTGTGTGTGTGTGTGTGTGTGTGTGTGTGTGTGTGTGTGTGTGTGTGTCTTGGGGGCTTGTAAATGAGCGTACGCTTGTTCTTGCAGAATATGTAAAAAATCCTACCGTATTTTTGTGTGTGTGCATGATTTCTGATTCATTCTTGTATCCTTGATGTACTGTTCCACCTAATATTCCTTATGACCGAGATAACGCTTGGCAATAAAAAGACATGTTCTATTTTAGTTACTCTTTTTTTGCTTTCTTTCTTTCTTTCCTTCTTTTTTTTTTATCCCCGCAAACGTATCTGAGTCAGGTGGGAAGTGGATGCACAATCGCTGTCTCTGTCTTCTACAATTACATCGCCCTGTTCTTTGAACCACCTCACAGCTTAATGAGCCCCTCAGTTATTGCTTGCACCTGTTGCCAATTTCACTCACACACACACACATATATATACAAACACACACATACATAATTCACACACACACACTCATACACACATACACACAGGCGCGCGCGCGCGCACACACACACACACACATACAAACACACACATACACAATTCATACACACATACATACAAACACACACGTACACATTCACACACACACACACACACACACACACACACACACACACACACACACACACACACACACAAAACACACGCGCGCACGCACACACACACACACACACACACACACACACACTCAACCTCACGCAAACACCCCCACCACCCCGCGACACACACACACAAACACCCCACACACAATTCACCTCCTCCTCCCTCCCCACCCTCCAACCCCCAACCACACATACAAAAACATAAATCAAAACAAAAACCCTAAATGCAATCACATAATTATACTCGTTGACCTTACTTCAAGAATTTTTTTTTTTATTATCATGAAAATAGTATACATAACCAAATATTGTGCAAACAGGCATTTCATAATTATATCCTAGGCTCCATTATTGTCAATACAATGGAAAAACAACAACAGCAACAACAAGAGAGGTAAGGCCTCCAAGACTCACTTGTGATACACTTAAAAAAAAATCCAAGCTTATTATGTATTGAGTATAATTTCAAAATATAATGTTTAAGACGAGAAAGATCAGTTTAAAGCAAATTAACTCCCCTAGCATTACAGAGTAATTTCCCTTTTTTACTATCAGCACCAAAACGTTTGCAAAATAAATAAACCTTCCATGCTTAGCAAAAGAAGTTCCTGTTTGAACAAAAAATGATAATAATGACTGCTCTAGCTGTTGGGTCAGAATATCAGATCAAAGTGCCAAGTTTAGAGAATACAAAAAATATAAATATAACAGTAAATGCAGTTTGCATATAATTAGGCTTCATTCTTTATTTTTTTGTGTGCCCATCCCAGAGGCGCAATATTGTTTTAAACAAGATGACTGGAAAAAACTGAATTTTTCCTATTTTTATGCCTAATTTGGTGTCAGCTGACAAAGTATTTGCAGAGAAAATGTCAATGTTAAAGTTTACCACACACACACACACACACACACACACACACACACACACACACACACACACACAAAAAAAAAAAAACACACAGATAACCGAACACCGGGTTAAAACATAGACTCACTTTGTTTACACAAGTGAGTCAAAAAACAACAACCACACAAGTTGAGAGGGAGAAAAAAAAAAAAGGATAAAACAGAAATGCGGTTAGGAAATTCAAATTGTGGATAGAACAAACCTCATTGGTTAACCGGCAGACCTCTCCAGCCAATCGAAACGATACAGCTGTAATTTTGTCATGGTTTGTGTATACAATTACAATTCTCTTCAGTCTTGCTAGCTGCGCACATTAGCTCCTCAAACCTCCGAACAAGTAAAACAAACAAACAAACAACAAAAAAATTATGCTGCTAAATTGATTAATTTTCTGTCTCAACATTGTACTCCTCAGTTATACTGGGTTTCTTTGGAACTGACAATAAGAAGCAACAACAACTGACAAGAACAACAGCCTCTTATTTCTATGGCACCTCTCATTAAAAATACAGTATTTTTCCAGGCACATCAAACGAGTAAATCATTACAAAAATAATGTATTTATTATACAAAAATCATTAGTTTAATGCAGTGAAAATGACGTCTGCCTGTGTTAAGCGCTCATGAACATCACTCATAATGTACACGATCTGCGATCTCGTGTGTGTGTGTGTGTGTGTGTGTGTGTGTTTCTTGCCCGTGGTTTGCATCAGACTCTCGTGTTATTGTAAAACGCTTTGAGATTTTAGTAGACCTAGCCTCACATAACTTATTACGTTGACCTTAGATATGTCTGCCCACTACATGGGATTCGAACGTACAAGGCCCCTCGTAGTGAAAGTATATAACGCTGAAAAACAGTTAGCCTGTAATGAAAGTCAATGTTGCTGTATATTTTAGCTTTCTTTTTTTTTCTTCCTTTTTTTCTTTCGCTGTTGATTTATTTATTTATTTATTTATTTATTTATATATGTATGTATTATTTATCTTTGTCTTTATTTATGTATTTATTTGTTTGTTTGTTTGTTTGTTTGTTTGTTTGTTTGTTTGTTTGTTTATTTATCTATCTATTTATTTATTTAAGCATTTATTCATTTTTGTTCTCACTTTTTGTAAAATTCTGTCTCGTCCTTCACAAAGAAGTACCCCCCAGTCCCAAGCCCTCCTACCCCATTCTTTGTTCATCCTGTCTGTTTCCACTTAACCGTGTATCTGTTATCGGATGCATTTGCCATGGAACTTGGCGCAAACAAGACGAGATCAAAACAAAACAAAACAAAACAAGACAAAACAAAACAAAAGCAAAGCAATGGGAAAACACTCTTTTTATTGTTGTTGTTGTTGTTGTCAAGATAGACCTGAATTACGATGACAGTAGCCCAACCAGTCACTACCCCCCCCCCCCCCCACCCCCCACCCCCTCACCCCACCCACCCCCAACGCCCCTACCTCTTGACAAGCCCATCGCTTCATCACCAAACATGCTCAACTCCCTTTCGTCTCGTTCCGCTTTCTAAATCCGATCCTTCTTTTTCTCCGCCGTCAGTCAACTTTGACTAGTACTTCCTTCCTTTTCCTATACACTTCCCGCGAACTCCGGTCCGACGTTTTAGAACCGTTCCGGTACTCTGCTCACTTTCCCCACGGGGCGTCTTTTTTTTATGTTTCTTTGTGGTTTTTTTGGCTGGTTTGTCTCAGGCTGCACAGTCTGCTTCGTCTTCGTCTCATTGTGTAGGGATTCCGGATGATTTTCAAAGCATAGCGCAGCGCATTAGCGAGGCTAAGCCATCTTGAACGAGACAAATTGGACTACGAAGGTCGAGAGAGGATGACGGTGGAATGCGACGAATTTCAGTCAGTCCAAGGTTGCGATGATGGCTTATGATTATTTGCTTAGTTTTCGTTTTGTTGTCGGGGGTATATTTTACACGTAGCGTGCATGCATGTGTGTTTGTTTGTGTGTGTTTGTGTTGTGTGTGTGTGTGTGTGTGTGTGTGTGTGTGTGTGAGAGAAAGGGTGGGGGTGCATTGTGTGTGTGCGTGTGTGTGTGTGTGTGTGTGGGGGGGGGGGGTTGTGTGTGTGAGTGGGGCATGCTTGTATGTGTGTGTGCGTGCGTGCGCGCGCGTGCGTGCGTGTGTGTGTGTGTGTGTGTGATCGGTCACATATGCGCATGTGTAGAATAACTGGAGCTGCCTTTCTGTTCACATTCCAGAAGAATGTGTGTGGTGGTGGTGGTGGTGGTGTCAGTCACCAGAGAGTTAGTGGAAAAGGAAGGGTAGGATAAAAAGAGAACAAAGCCGCCGCCGTTCTTTCTCAGTAGCAGACGAAGCCACCTAGTTCCGCATAACAACGAAACACATTGTCTCTTTGAGTTTTCACCACCATGCCACCACGATACATAGTATAAGATGATATGTGCTCGTTGAGCATTGCTGGAACCCTTTTTGTCTTCTTTTATCTCCCTCCCTACTCCTTCTCCTCCCCCCCCCCCACACACCTACTACAACCCTCTCCCCCCCACCCCCCACCCCCCTACCCTTTATGTGCACTCAACGGTATCAGCCACACACCACACAGAGATGGCTGGAAGAAGGAGGGGTACAGAAGGGACTCTTTCTGTCAGCAGGTCTCGTGTGTCGGGGGCCCTGAGGAAGAAGACAAACTGGATTGTCACTCCTATTGCCCCTCATCATCCCTCATTTGCTGCAAAAGCCCTCCTGATAGAAGCACCAACCCAGCTAGCTAGGCCCTATAGCCCACTAGCGGTCTGAGAAAGCGATGAGAGAGAGAGAGAGAGAGAGAGAGTGGAGGAGGGAGGGAGAGCGGGGTTCCGAATCAAGCTTGACATTCCAGCCTTCCCTTCCTGGCTTCTAGAGTTCTCGGGTTCTGTTCTGAAGGAGAGCATGAAAACATGTGCTCAAGAGTCCCTGCGTCGCAGGCATTCCCGAGTTTGAAACCTAATCGCCGCCCCTGTTGGCAAAGGCTTGTTTCACGGCTGAGTGGCAATTGGGCAGTTTAGAGAGACTAGACCTCGTCTGTCTGCCTTTTTTTTTTTTTTTTTCGCTCTGCCACCTCCATCCGCATCTTCTACCCTTTCCCCTCCCCTCACTACGTTGGCTCGCTTCTGGGATTAACTTCCCGCACCCCCCCCCCCCCCCCCCCCCCCCTCTTCTGTTATCAACACGGGATCAGACCACGGAGTTGCGCACTATGCATGCTATCGCCCCCAGGCAATGAAGACATTTTTATGGGGGACGCAGGGTATAGGAAGATGGAAAGCCCACAATGGTGTGTGTGCTAACTTATTGCGCCGCCAGCTTTCCACCCCCTCTCCCCCCTCAGCAATTTCAAACTCCATTCTGTTTTTTGTTTTTTTTCTTGAATGTGTGCTTTGTTTTCGTTTCATTTTTCCTTGCTCTCTCTCTCCTTCCTTTCTTTCTTTCCCTCTTTCTTTCTTTCGTCCTCGCCACCACCACCACCACCACCACCACCACCACCCACCCAGCCACCCACAGACCCCACCACACCAGACTTTCCACTAACCCCCCACCAACCAACCCACCCACCCCCACCCTTCCTCCCTTCTCTGCGTTTATAACTTCAAATAACAGAGTAGTGAGGGGAAAAACACGCGTACAAACAACCCCTTCTGTCGTATCAAAAATGACTTTTTGCGCAACAAAAAAAGAGAGAAAAAACACCGGGTGGTGGTGGCATGTTAAGGGGAAAGAGAGACAGAGGGAGAGAAAGAAAGAAAGAATAAAAAGAAGAAAGAAGAAAGAAAAAAAAAAAAAAAATTGGACGAAGAACATAATTATTGAAACATTGCTGCCAGGGTGGCAGCAGTTTGTGTGTGTAGGGGGTGGGAGTGGGGGTGGGGGGTGGGGGGGGGACGCACGCACTGACTCCATCCACCCTGCTTCTAGGAGAGGAGGAGAGGCCCGCTTGCTGTGCCAGACATGATTACTACAGCATGCAGTGTTTTATTTGTGACGATTCCTGGATCGGATGTGGGCCTTAGTCGTCTTTTTTATTTTATTTTATTTTATTTTTATTTTTTTATTTTTTTGCAGATGTTACGGGGTCACGGCTATGATGACCACTATTATAGGTCATACATACAGGTTATACTATATATATATATATATATATATATATATATATATATATATATATATCCTGATGTAAAGCAGTGTTAATCTATGAATTGACAACAACAGCAACAACATTAATAATGATGATGATAACGACAACATTGATAATGATGATGATGATGATGAAAATGATAATAATGATGATGA
>NC_134896.1:22492774-22495274 GCF_041734735.1 Babylonia areolata
GTGTGTGTGTGTGTAGTGCATAGTAGTATCACGTCCGCAAAGGAAGTTAGGAAATCTATCTCTCTATCTATCCGTGTGTGTGTGTGTGTGTGTGTGTGTGTGTGTGTGTGTGTGTGTGTGTGTGTGGTGCATAGTAGTATCACATCCGCAAAGGAAGTTAGGAAATCTATCTATCTATCTATCTATCTATCTATCTATCTATCTATCTATCTATCCGTGTGTATGTGTGGTGTGTGTGTGTGTGTGTGTGTGTGTGTGTGTGTGTGTGTGTGTGTGTGTGTGTGTGTGTGTGTGTGTGTGTGTGTGTGTGTGTGTGTGTGTGTGTGTGTGTGTGTGAAGAGCATAGAGGTATCACGTACAAGGAAGCGAGGAAATCTGATCACACTGTTTTAGGTCCAACAGTCGCCAGTATCCCCCCCCCCCCCGCCCCCCCACTAAATCTTAAGTGGTGTTCTGGACGCTAGTCATTCGGATGAGACAGTAAACCGAGGTCCCGTGAGCAGCATGCACTTAGCGCACGTAAAAGAACCCGCGGCAACAAAAAAAATGTTGTTCCTGGCAAAATCCTGTAGAACTGAGAATTCACTTGGATAGGAAAACAAACGATATTGCAGGCAGAAAAAAACAACAACAGAATGGTGGCGCTATACGTGTAGCAGCCCGAATTTCACACAGAGAAATCTTCTGTGACAAAAGAGTAATACAATACAATACAATACAATACATATAAAGAGCACTTCATTCTTTCGTGGACAGAACGGTTGAAAATATATCGAAACAAAATACAGACGGTCAATCGTTACACACGTTATTTTTCTCCCAAGTACAAGTGATACAAAATAATAATAATAATAATTATAATAATAATAATAATAATAATACTGCTCCAGACTCATCATAATGACATTGTCTGTCAGGAACGCCGACGATTACGATGCATTGTGACATCATCTGGTAGGACTCGCAGGTGGCTTCGGCGGAGCCCGAAATAGGAAGCACCACATGCACTAAATAAAGTCCATGGTAACAAGAGTGTTGTCCTCTGTGGCAAAATCCTGTAGCAGAACTGCACCAGAACATTTAATGTATATGTACATACTCATGGACAGGACACGCTCTCCGCATGACAGACAACAGGATCCCGAAGATGCTCTTGTATGGCCAGCTGAAGGAAGGCCACCGCGAACTTGAAAGACCCTGCAAGCGCTTCAAGGACACCTTGAAGACAAACCTCAAAGCCTGTGACATAGACATCGCTTCCTGGGAAACTGATGCCCTTGACCGCTCTCGCTGGAGGATGCTGTGCTCTAGTGGCATGAAGACGTTTGAAAACAAGAGAACGCTGGCTATTAAGGAGAAGCGTGAGCGAAGGAAGCAAGGCTCAACTTCTGGAGACGTTTTCCCTTGCAACACCTGTGGGGAGTGCTGCGCATCCAGAATCGGCTTCTTCTCCCATATGAGGACACACACACACAGATTAGCCTGCCTACCTACTCATCCGTCGGTCCGACGGGAGACTCCATCATCACATACTCCTGAACGTTGATGCGAGATCGAATTTCACGCACAAACTGATGTCTGTCTACATGTTATGATATGCTAACTGTCATCACGAGCAGTTAGTTTATTGGATCTTTCCAGAGAAAAAGCGTTGAGCTCATTTGTTGTTGTTGTTGTTGTTGTTGTTGACACGTGTTTATTTGGTGTTTATTGTGTAAAATGCTTTGAGATGTTAGAAAGAGCTGTACCACAGTAGTAGTAGTAGTGATGGTGGTGGTGGCGGTGGCGGTGGTGGTGGATGTGGTTGTAGTAATAGTAGTAGTAGTCGTGGTAGGTACAGTAGCATTGATATGTCATTATCATTATTATCAGTAGAAGTAGTAGTAGTAGTAGTAGTTGTTGTTGTAGTTGTAGTAGTAGTAGTAATAGTGTTGCTGATGTTGTCATAAAGATAACCAAGACAGACATGCTTTATGAAACCTTATTCCACGGTGTATATGACCGGAACGAACGCGTGTTGGACATCAGTTGTCTTTCATTGTTCTATTTGCTCCTGTATTGCGTTTGGCTAACCTTGCTTTGTTTACCAACCTGTCAAAGTGGTTTTTGCTTCTGCCAGAAAAAAGGGCGCTCTTTTTTTTTTTTTTATTGCCTTGGGTTCGTTTACATTGCGCAAATTGCATAGCGTGGGGGTGTATTGTGTGGCTAGATCATGTGAGCTGGGCTAGTGCCTTCGTTTGTAAGTTAGGACTTTGAACCCGGCAATGAAAGCAACGAGGAAAGGAAGAATACCCCCCACCCCCCACCCCCCACCCCCACCCCCACCCCTCAGGGAAGAGGATCCTTTTGGAATGGTTTTAGGTTAGGACGAAAGTATGGCTGGCTTGTTTTTTTGTTGTGTTTGCGACTTGAGGGAGAGAGAGAGAGACAGACAGACAGATAGACACACAGACACACAGACAGAGAGAGACATGGAGAGACAGACAGACACACAAACAGA
>NC_134896.1:22520274-22527774 GCF_041734735.1 Babylonia areolata
GGCCTTGAGTGCATTGCTACAGTACTAGGAGCACCTATCATCAGAGTGGATTTCCTCCAGATAAGAGGACAACACTCTCTTGTTGTTCCACTCCATGGGTTCTGTTTCCAGTGCGGAACAGAGTCTCTGTGGGCTTTTCCAAATACAATAGACTGAGCAACACACTAGACGTTTTTGGTTTAAAAAAAAAAAAAAAAAGTTTTTTTTTGTTGTTGTTGTTTTTTTTCTCAAGGCCTGACTAAGCGCGTTGGGTTACGCTGCTGGTCAGGCATCTGCTTGGCAGATGTGGTGTAGCGTATATGGATTTGTCCGAACGCAGTGACGCCTCCTTGAGCTACTGATACTGATACGGATACGGATACGGATACTGATACTGGTACGGATACTGATACTGATACGGATTCTGATACTGATACGGATTCTGATACTGATACTGATACTTCCAGTACGCCAAGTGCGTGCTGCACACGGGGGACCTCCGGGGTGTATCGTCTCATCCGAATGACTCGACTAGACTCCCAGTTTGATTAATTTTCCAGTCAAACTTTGGAGAAAGGGCGAGAGCCGTGGCATTCCAACCCACAACCTCACGGACTTTTTGCGGTTAATAATAATAATAATAATGGATACTTATATAGCACACTATCCAGAAATCTGCTCTAGGTGCTTTACAAATACGCTTTGTTGACATAAAACATTACATCTATGTTACATACACATACCAAAATATGACCACACACACACACACACACACACACACACACACACACACACACACACACACACACATTTTAACAATACATGTGTATCTAACAGCTACCCTAACACATACGCACACATAGGCAGGCACAAACGTACATAAACGCACGCACACACAATACACATTCATATACATGCATGTAGTTATGTACACATACATATGTATACATACATAGTCAAGCACAGCTAACGCAAAGGAAGTGGACCTGCCACAATTGAACTTACTGCTGAGGGAAAAGGTGAGGTTTGAGACGAGATTTAAAAGATGCGAGGGAATCAGAATGACGGAGGTTATCAGGGAGCTTGACGGTTGAGCGTCTTATGTTTTTTTAATTAACCATTCTGCCACCTTTCTGCTTAGTGAGAAAGAGACGTGGCTATAAGTCTTCTTCTTCTTCTTCTTCTTCTTCTGCGTTCACTCGTATGCACGCGAGTGGGCTTTTACGTGTATGACCGTTTTTACCCCGCCATGTAGGCAGCCATACTCCGTTTTCGGGGGTGTGCATGCTGGGTATGTTCTTGTTTCCATAACCCACCGAACGCTGACATGGATTACAGGATCTTTAACGTGCGTATTTGATCTTCTGCTTGCATATACACACGAAGGGGGTTCAGGCACTAGCAGGTCTGCACATATGTTGACCTGGGAGATCGTAAAAATCTCCACCCTTTACCCACCAGGCGCCGTCACCGTGATTCGAACCCGGGACCCTCAGATTGACAGTCCAACGCTTTAACCACTCGGCTATTGCGCCCGTCGTGGCTATAAGTCAAGATCCTTCCTAAGAGCTGAGCTTAACGGCCTTCTGGCTGACGTCCTAAAGGTCAAGTTGGTCATGGCTCAGTGGTTCTTGCTTCAGTGAAGGTTGCGGTGCACCAGGGGGTCAAGTAAGTCCTGGACGTCTGTACAGGCGGGAGGTCCGTCTGGCGTTCTATTTGTATTTGTATTTCTTTTTTTATCACGACAGATTTCTCTGTGTGAAATTCGGGCTGCTCTCCACAGAGAGAGCGCGTCGCTACACTACAGCGCCACCTCCTTTGTGTGTGTGTGTGTGTGTGTCTGTGTGTGTGTGTGTTTCCTGTATGTATTTTTGTTTGTTTGTTTGTTTGTTTTTGTTTTTTTGTTTTTCCCATCGAAGTGGAATTTTTCTACATAATTTTGCCAGGAACAACCGTTTTGTTGCCGTGGGTTCTTTCACGTGCGCTAAGTGCATGCTGCACACCGGACCTCGGTTTATCGTCTCATCCGAATGACTATCGTCCAGACCACCACTCAAGGTCTAGTGGAGGGGGAGAAAATATCGGCGGCTGAGCTGTGATTCGAACCAGCGTGCTCAGATTCTCTCGCTTCCTAGGCGGACGCGTTACCTCTAGGCCATCACTCCACTCCACTAGAGAGGGGTAGCCTTGGCTGTCATACACGTAGAGTAAAAACTTCGAATGGGAGGGGGGTTGGGGTTGGGGGGGAGAGGGGGTGCGGGAGGAGGGGGGGACGGAGGGAGAAGACTGGCGATCTGGGTGGGGGTGGGGGGGTTGGGGGGGGGGGGGTGAAGTCCTGACCTAGAGTTCTTCTGGGGAAAATGGTCATATGTCCTGAAGAATGGGACATAAGATATCTGTTATTACGAGTTTGTGTACTACTGATGCTGCTGCTTTTTGCTGTTGTTGTAGTTATCAATTATTGTTGCTGCTTCTGTTACTACTACGACTTCTTCTTCTTCTTCAGCGTTCGATATTGTTGGGGTGCGTCAGACCTGAAGCTTCGTCGCCCTGACGAAGCCCACAGTTTTTCTCCAGGTCAGTCCGGTCACCCCCAAAGCTGTGCCTGTAGCTCCGGCTACACCCTCGGGCCAGAACTGGCGTCGTAGATCCTCATAAGTGGTGCAGTGTTGGAAAATATATTCTGGGGGTTTGTGTACCTCCGTTACTACTACTACTACTTTTACTGCTGCAGCAGCAGCAACAACAAAAAACAGCAGGAACTACTACTACTACTACTACTACTACTACTACTTCCGATTCTTTTGTTGCTATCACCATCACCACCACCGCTGACGCAACTGCCACTACTGCTACTACAACAACTACTGCTGCTGTTGCTGATGCTGCTGTGAAAAAAAAGCGGTAAATACGCTACACAACTGTGAATGCGTTCAGTGCTGTCTTATTATATTTTGATACTGCCTGAATCAGAGTGTAACTGTGTGTGTGTTTTAGTTTTACGTTAATGTTATCTGACATGCATGAATGTGTCCAGGTACACCCCTGTTCTGAGTGAACGAGCAGTACTAAAAATGGAAAGAAATGGAGCATTTGCTTATTTAGATATCACACACACACACACACACACACACACACACACACACACACACACACACACACACACACATACACACACACACACACACACACACTACACACACACACACACACGCACACGCACGCACGTACATACACACACACACACACACACACACACACACACACACACATACACACACACACACACACACACACACACACACACACACACACACGAAAAAAAAAGAAAAAGAAAAAAAAATGAAACCATTCTCGTGTTGATCTGATGGAATGGGATCAAGAGAGAGTCTATGCTTTACACAACAACAACAACAACAACAAACAACAAATCCTAGAAATCTTCAAAAATCTTTATTCCTCTTCCTCCTCTCTCTCTTTCTGCCTCTTCTCTATCTTATCTCCACCTCCAACCTCCACCACCACCACCACAACCTCCTCCACAGCCCCTCTACTCCCTCCCCCACCCTCCTTCTATTCCTCCTCAACTCCCTGCAATAACAACCCATCCCAACAGTCCTTCGTTATGTATACACACCACACTAAATCACCTCCTTGCTCTCTCATCCCTTATTACCCCCCTCCTCCCCCACGCACTCCCTTCCCTCCCCCTTCCTTTTTTTTTTTTTTTTTTTTTTTTTTTGTTAATCCCCCCCTCTCTATCAACACAAGCAAGTTAGTAGAAGAGAAAGAGTGAGTAGCTGGTGGCTGTGGGGGGAAATGGGGGGGAGGGAGAGGAGAGGGGAAGGAGGAGGGGGGGGGGGGGAGGATGGCTAATGAGAGGAGTGGATGGAGGTGGACTGGAGGTTGTTTTGTTTTTTTTTTGGTCTAATTACTGCCGATGATGTGGGCCGTTATAGGTGATGGGAAGGGTAGGGGGTCGGGGGTGGGGGAGGTGGGGGGAGAGGGGAGGGGTCGATGGGATAGGGTGGAAGTAGGAGAGGACGGTGGGTGGGATATCGAGGGATTGGGGGGTAAAGGGAGGTGTGTGTGTGGAGTGTGTGTGTGTGTGTGTGGGGGGGGTTGGGGGAGAAGGGGGGGGGGCGGGTGGGCTGGAGGGGGTTGGTGGGGTGGGGGGTGGGGGGGGGGGGAAGAGTTGAACTGCTGCCTAGTTTGGCGGAAAAGGAGGAAAGGGGAGAAAACTGGCAAATTAAATCAAACACGCGTCGACCCCCGGCTGTTTAATCAGGCGAGCGACACGGCGCAGGGCCCGAAACCCCTCACAGCTGGTCTTACTTCTCTCCCTTGTTGTTCGCTCTCTGCTAATCATTGCGGGTGAGGGCGGGGGAGGGCGTGGGGGGAGGGGGGGGGGGAGGAGGAAAGGAGAGGGGGACCGGAGGGGGTGGGGGGACGAGTGGCGGGGTGGGGGTAGGGGTTGGGAGTGGTTGTCGGGGGGGTGATCCCGGAACCGAACTGTTGTCAGTAAAAAAAAAATATATATATATATATATAAAAGTTAAGATGTGTGTGTGTGTGTGTGTGTGTGTGTGTGTGTGTGTGTGTCAGCCTGTGTGAGTCTGTGGTCTGAGGTACGAGAGAGTGGAGGGTGTTTGTATCGTTGGAGAGTGGGGATGAGTGTGTTATTTTTGTTGTTATTTCTGTGTGTGTGTGTGTGTGTGTGTGTGTGTGTGTGTGTGTGTGTGTGTGTGTGAGTGTGTGTGTGTGTGTGTGTGTGTGTGTGTGTGTGTGTGTGGATGTGTGTGTATGTGCATGTGGTTATGTGTGTGTGTGTGTGTGTGGTTATGTGTGTGTGTGCATGTGTGTGTGTGGAGGGAGGAATAGAGAGAGAGAAGAGGGGGGAGGGAGGGAGCGGGGGGGGGGAGGGCAGAAGCAACGAAAATGACAAGGACCCTATTTATCTGCTTTCCAAATTTAACACTTGACAATAATACTTGCTGTTGCCATGCTGCAAACCTAAGGAGACGGTCATCATTTTAAAGACATTTTCACAAGAGAGAGAAAGTGTGTGTGTGTGTGTGTGTGTGTGTGTGTGTGTGTGAGAGAGAGACGGAGAGAGAGAGAGAGAAAGGGGGGGGGAGACAGAAACAGACTGAATTAATTTTCTTTGATGGTGGAAGTGGAACAAGCAACAACAACAAAAAGAAGCGAGGTTTTTTTGTTTTTTTTTTTGTTTTTTTTTTTTTTTTACATCCAGCTCTCTGAATAAACAAAGAAAGAAGACAGACAGACAGACAGACAGATACAGAGATAAAGAAAGAGAGAAAGACACTGGCACAGTATGCAGGTGGCCAGGAAAGGAAGGAAGGAAGGAAGGAAGGAAAGAAAGAAACAAACAAAGACAGAAACGAGGAGGTAATGGCGATGATGATGGTTTAACCACGGATAAACCAGAGGGAATTAGTCGGTAATGGTTGGCAGATCTAGTTACCTCCCTACCCTCCCCCGCAACCCCCTCTCGCCCCCCCCCCCCACACACACACACACACACACAGCCCCCCCATCCCTACCCCCCACCCCCACCCACCTTTTTTTTCAGGGCTACTTACTACTACGACTACTACTACCATACCTTACCCTCCTTCCCACTCTCTTTCTTTCCTTCTATTCCCTCCTCCCCCCCCACAACAATACAACTCTTCTTCCCTAACCTCCCTCCCCTGCCCCCCCCTCACACCCCCCCCCCCCCCCCCCCGCATCCCCTCCCCACCCCCGCCCACGCCCTAAACCTCTCTAACTCTCCTCCATCCCCTTCCCCACCCATCCCTCACTCCCCCCCTCCTCCCCCCCCTCCCTCCCTCCTCCACCTCCCACAACTGCCTCCACCCACCCACACACCCACACACCCACCCCTCACTCTCCCACTTTTCTTCCCTGATCCTCTCACAAATCTTTTTTCCCAGGCTCTTTCAGTTCACAGACAAGCGCTGCTGGTTGGTATTATTATGGGGAAGGAATCGCTTGACACGGGTTAGAGAGGTGCCGTGACATAGCCTTAACCCCTTCCTGAGGACGAGTCCTTTTTAACTCGTAACGCTTTTCCGTTCCTATATATTTATTTCCTATCCTCTTTCTTCTTCGCCCCCTCCCCCCTCCCTCCCTCCCTTCCTCCCTCCCTTCCTCCCCATCCCTTGGTTCTTTCTTTCTACTCTTTCTTTCTGCTCTTTCTTTCTACTCTTTCTTTCTTTCTGCTCTTTCTTTCTTTCTACTCTTTCTACTTTTTTCTTTCTTTCTTTCTATTCATTCATTCTTTCTGCTCTTTCTTTCTACTCATTCTTTCTTTCTACTCTTTCTCTCTACTCTTTCTTTCCACTCTTTCTTTCGTTCTTTCTTTTTCTTTCTTTCTACTCTTTCTTTCTTTCTTTCTTTTTCTTTCTTTCTACTCTTTCTTTCTTTCTTTCTTTTTCTTTCTTTCTACTCTTTCTTTCTTTCTCTCTACTCTTTCTTTCCACTCTTTCTTTCGTTCTTTCTTTCTACTCTTTCTTTTTTCTTTCTTTCTTTCTACTCTTTCTTTCCGTCTTTCTTTCTTCTCGTCTTTCTTTCTTTCTACGATTTCTTTGTTTCTTCTACTCTTTCTTTCTTTCTAGTCCTTCTTTCTTTTTCTCTTTCTTTCCTTTTTTTTTCTTTCTTTCTTTCTTTCTTTCTACTCTTTCTTTCTTTCAACCCTTTCTTTCTACTCTTTCTTTCTACCCTTTTTTCTTTCTTTCTTTCTTTCTTTCTACTCTTTCTTTCCTTCTTCCTTTCTACTCTTTCTTTCTTTCTATCTTTCTTTCTTTCTTTCTGCTCTTTCTTTCTTTTCTTTTCTCATTTTAAAATACCTCCACAAGCAGTTGAGCGAGTGGCTGAGCGTGTGGGTGGGTAGGGGTGGGGGGTGAGGTGGGGGAGGGGGCGTGAGAGAGAGAGAGAGAGAGAGAGAGAGAGAGAGGGAGAGAGAGAGAAGGTGGGGGTGGAGGTGGGCGGATGAGGAATCTGATCTGAACCAAACGCTGCACTTTGAAGCAAAGTGGGGGCAACTTTTTATCCCACCCCCACCCCCACCATACCCCCCCCCCCAATCTCCCCCCGGCACCCTCTCCTCCCCCATCACCCCCCCCTTCCCCCCTGCCCCCCTCCACCACAACCCTCAACCCATTCCCCACAAACACCACTGTAACATAACATAAACACTTGCTCAGGTTTCAAACCCATCGGAGTTCGAGTTGCTTCGGTGTCACTGCACTACAGAGCAGACAAACTGGAACTGCGCGTGTGAAAAAACTCTTTGACAACATGCAGCGGCATTCGTACGCTGCGCTGCACGCGCACACGCACACGCACGCACGCACGCACGCACGCGCACGCGCGCGCGCGCTCGTGCCCTGTCGCACGTTCCCTCCCGGCCGCTGCAGTGCTTTGCGCGCGTGCGTGCGTACGTGGGTGCGTGCGTGCGTGCGTGCGTGCGCGTGGGCACGTGTACCGACACGT
>NC_134896.1:22537774-22542774 GCF_041734735.1 Babylonia areolata
TGCGTTACATAATTGATAGTTCTTGCGTTACATAATTGATAGTTGTTGCGTTACATAATGAACAGAATTCAGAAAGGAGGGGACAGTCAGCACACTTATCAGACATGACTGAAGACTCCCCCCTCCCCCCCCCCGCCGCCCCCCCCCCCCCCCCCCATAAATCATTGAAAATGAAAACCATTAATTTATTAATTTTTTTTCAACATTTTTTATTCAGACAAAGGTTTAGAGATACAGAATTTATATGTTTTGTGCATTAGAAAGTATAGGGTAGGCATATAATTAAGTTCTAAGTACTGACAAATCTATAACAGCAAAACAATATATGTTCAAAACCATTAATTTAAGTCTTGGTTTGGGTGATCATAATAATCAATCGTATCATCGTTAAGGTTGCTCGGGTCGTTGAATACATTTCCCAAACCACAATGTAATAAGCGTAGATCAGAACAAAAAACAAACAAACAAACAAACAAAAAAAATTAATGAAGCTGAATCTTGGCGCTGCTACGTGCAAGATCGCTGTGTGTGTGTGTGCAGTTCACCCCCACCCCCCTCCCCCACCCCCACCCCACACACACACACTCACACCCACCCACCCCCACCCCCTCTTCTTTTCTTTTTTTTTTTTTTTTTTTTTTTTCCAATACCGTCACATGGGCTTGATTGGTGGGCCCTGAGTTAAGTAACGCGTCCGCCAAGGGAGCGAAAGGCTGAATTTAGAGGACGCGGGTTTGAATCCGCTCACACTCGGCAGAATCACACCCGCCTCCGCCGCCTCCCCACTCGACCCCCTCCAACCACCCCCTCCCACCCTATTAAAAAAAAAAAGACCTTAAGTTCGATTTTTCAATTTTTTTTTTCAAGCTGTTCATGGTGGCACACATGTGCCTATTTTTTTTTTTTTTTTTTTTTTTTTAATTAAAAAACAGCCAGCTCTTGTGTATTGGTCATTGAGAGGCCAGGCCAGCCAGCGGTGGACTATATCTATAATTATGCACCCTGCATAATTCAGGTCTTCTCTTACTTTCTTTTAAACAGTTTATGAAAATATACCTGTGTTGTTGTTTGTTTTTGTTTTTTGTTTTTTGGGGGGGTTGGTTATTTTGGTTGGTTTGTTTGTGTGTGTGTGTGTTTTTTTGTTGTTTCTGTGTGTGTGTGTGTGTGTGTGTGTGTGTGTGTGTGTGTGTGTGTGTGTGTGTGTGTGTGTGTGTGAAAGGGTTCGTAACTTTCTGTGTGAATGTTGTGTGTGTTTCTTATTCCTTTTTTTTTTCTTTTTTTAAAATTTGTTATCTTATTATTATTATCTCTTCTTTTTTTTGTTGGTAATCATTATTGTCAATGTCATCATCAAGAACACTTCACACACTTCTCTAACAAGTGCCCTATGCCTCGATCAACCCACATTAACATCTGAGAATGAAAGAGACAGACAAAAAGACAGACAGACAGAGACAAAGACAAGAGAAGAACAGCGTCAGCAGCAACAGCATGAAGAATAGGTAGTAAAACAACAACAACAACAACATAAAACAAACACGAAGAGTACCAAAGGAATACACCCGTTAAGTTTTTTTAAAATTTTAACTCACTCAGTACGGCCAATCCTCTCCTCTCCTCTATACAGACTCTTCGGATGTCCAGTGGGTGTCTAAATGACCCAACCTTTAGCTTCCGTCGTCAGAATTGTGGTATTCTTTGTCAACATTCACCTCTTCAGTATAAGAGCCTTCCGCTTGCAATATTTTGATGATGGTAACTGGGGTGAAACGCTGTTAACGTCGTCTCTTTCGCCGTTCGTATGGAGAGAGTTAAACAAGCGTGAAACCAGAGTGTGTCTTCAAAGAGAAGATGGATTGATTAGACTTTGCTGATATCTCACAGACAGGTAGGGGAGTTCTGACTGAAACCATCTCACGTTCGGTGCCGAACGGCTGTTCATGAAGGAAAAGAAGAAGAAGAGAAACATCAAGAAAGAGGAGCAGGAAAAGGAGGAAGAGAAGAAGAAGAAGAAGAAGGAGGAGGAGAAGAGAAACAACAAGAAAGAGGAGAAGGAGAAGAAGAAGAAGGAGGAGGAGGAGGAGGTGGAGGTGGAGGAAGAGGAGGAGGAGTAGAAGAAGGAGAAGAAGAAGAACAACAACAAGAACAAGAGCAAGAAAAGAAGGAGGAGAAGAAGAAGGAGGAGGAGGAGTAGAAGGAGAAGAACAGGAAGAAGAATAACAAGACCAAGAACAACAGAAAGAAGAAGAAGAACAACAACAAGGAGAGGGAGGAGCAGGAGGGGGAGTAGTAGTAGTAGTAGGAAGAAGAAGAAGAAGAAGAAGAAGGAGGAGGAGGAGGAGGAGGAGGAGGAGGAGGAGGAGGAGGAAGTCGAAAAAGAAACATTGTTAAAAAAACAACAACAAACAAACAAACAAAAAAACCAAAAAAAACATGCTCCACTTTAGGAGAGGTTGGGGTGGGGGGCGGGGGGCGGGGAGTGGGGGGGGGGGGCGTTGCCTCGGCGGACAAACTAGACAAAGCCAACTGGAAAGAGAATTATCACATCACTTACACTTATCCCATTCTGTCTTGAGAGCCCAGCTGACCGCAAAACGCGTCGCCGAAGAAAAACAACAACAACAACAACAATAATCCATCCCACCAATAAAACAGAACTGGGCCAAACAATAACACCCCCCTCCCCCCACACACACACACACACACCCAACCCCACAACACCACCCCCCCCCCTTCCCCCGGCCCTCCCACGTCCCACGAAACACTAAAAAGGCGGGAATGAGTCAGCAGGGGGTACCCATCAAAACAGAACCAGGCCAAACAATAAAAAAACCTCTCCCCTGTACTGTGTGAAATCCTAAACAAGGAAAATAAAGAGTCACGGAACAACACCCCACCCCACCCCCACTACCCCCATAACTCCTCCCCCCCCCCCCACCCCCACCCCCCGGCCCCAAAACAAACTAGGTCAAACACTCAAAAATTCTGTTAACCCCGCAGAGGAGAAGAAGGGGAATGAGGACGTGGGGGGTGGGGATGGGGAGGAGGTGGGGGTTGGTGTGGGGGGAGGGGGGGGGCGGGGGGAGGGGGGCAGTAGACAGGGTGACAAAACGAAACCGGGAACAAAACAAGAAAAAAAATTATGCGCAGTCAGTTACGATGAACAGCCGCATCCAGAATCGGCCTTTTCTCCCATAATTATTATGAGGACACACACCGACAGATAAGCCTGCCTGCCTGCCTACTCATCCGTCGGTCCCCGACGGGAGACTCCATCATCATATCACAGTTGTGCAACAAAAACAAAGAATAAATCTGTGGTAGATAGTATCCCACCACATAAGATAAAACAAGCAAAAAGCAAACAAACAATAAACAAACAAACAAAATAACTGAAAACAATGACGGTTACTAAACAACAATGACAAAATTGCATAACAGGCAACAGTCCGAAAAATGCGAAGAACAACTGTGCTACATTTTCTGTGCCAAAAACTAACTAAAACGAAAGAAAAAGAAGAAAAAAAAGAGAAAAAGAAAACAAAAATAATAGGACCCAAAACAAAATCGAATGAAATGAAAATGAAAACGAAACAAAACTACAAAATGGCCAGTTGTATTCCATGAATTTGAAAAAAACAAAACAAAACAAAAAAACCCAAAAAACACGACGGGCGCAATAGCCGAGTGGTTAAAGCGTTGGACTGTCAATCTGAGGGTCCCGGGTTCGAATCACGATGACGGCGCCTTGTGGGTAAAGGGTGGAGATTTTTACGATCTCCCAGGTCAACATATGTGCAGACCTGCTAGTGCCTGAACCCCTTTCGTGTGTATATGCAAACAGAAGATCAAATACGCAAGTTAAAGATCCTGTAATCCATGTCAGCGTTCGGTGGGTTATGGAAACAAGAACATACCCAGCATGCACACCCCCGAAAACGGAGTATGGCTGCCTACATGGCGGGGTAAAAACGGTCATACACGTAAAAGCCCACTCGTGTGCATACGAGTGAACGCAGAAGAAGGAGAAGAAGAAGAAAAAAAACCCACAAAAAACAAACAACAACAACAACAAAACGCTGTGTTTAATTGAACCTTGATAGGAAAGGAAAGAAAAAAAAAGTTTGCTTTCAGATAATATATTTCAGTCAAAACAAGGTTCCAAAATCACTTGCAAATAAATGTAGGGGTCTGCATAGGAACTGAAGTTCTAGGACGTTTGTCAGTGTGTATGTATGTGTGTATGTAACGTGAAACAGATCAGTTTCATAACAGGAAATTTTGGGGACGTTCACTTTTTTTTTTTTTTTTTTTAAAGGAGAGAAACATAACTCATGGACAGAAAAAAGAAGAGAAAATAGTGAACAAAAAAAAAAAAAAAAAAAAAAAGGCTCCAAGATCAATCAAAACATCTCTCTCTCTCTCTCTCTCTCTCTCTCTCTCTCTCTCTCTCTCTCCCCCCACCCCCACCCCCACCCCCTGTCCCCTGTCTCTCTCTCTCTCTCTCTCTCTCTCTCTCTCTACTTCGCCATCATCAACTTCTTTCCCCCTCCTCTCCCCCTCCCCACCCGCACACCCCACCCCCGAACTTTTTTTTTTCCGACCCTGCTCACATTTTTCCCCCCGGCGGCTCCACTCTTTTCAGTCCACAGTGATAAATAGCCAAGCGGCGTTTCGGTTAGCGGCCCCTGTTATGTGTAGGGGCTTGGATCAGGGGGTAAAATCAGGGGCAGGGCCAGAAACTTCACTGCTCTTAACTTCCCATCACCTCTCCCAACCGCCCACGCCCCCCCCCCGTCCCCCCACACCACCCCACCCCCTCAAAAAAAAAATCAACAAAAAACAAAACAGCAACAAACCAACCCCCTCCCTCTTCTGAAACGCAAATCTGTGATTCTCGTCGAAGTCAGAGAGTGAGAGAGAGGGAGAGGAAAGAGAGAGAGAGAGAGAGAAGGGGCAAAGAAAGCGCGCGCGAGAGAGAGAGTGAGAGAAAGATAGAG
>NC_134896.1:22547774-22550274 GCF_041734735.1 Babylonia areolata
ATATACTCTATCCATGGTCAGCCATGACCGAAGGAGGCCTACTACTACTACTACTATAAGACAATACAGCACGCGGGAAAGGAAAACATAGCATACAGAAAAAAACAACAAAAAAACGAAAGGATGTGAAAGATGAATGGTGATGGCATGATATGGTTACTTATATATTGCGCCTGTTATCTTCACTCGGAAACCAAGCTCTAAGCGCCTAGCAAACACAGGGTCATTTTGCACAACAGGCTTATTACGTGGGTAGAGCCACTGATCTAAAAATAGAAGTACATATCAGTGGGGTAGAGCCGACTGATGGTTGCCATTGGGCGCTCATCTTTCCTTTTCTCTGTCATTCAGTCAGGTTTAATAAGTCATGCACGCATATATACACTCAGACATGTAACATTTTACGTGAATGACCATTTTGTTTATTCACCCCGTCACGAAGGCAGTCATACTCCGTTTTCGGGGGTGTGCATGCTTGGTATGTTCTTTGTTTCCATAACTCACCGAACGTTGACATGGATTACAGGATCTTTAACGTGCGTATTTGATCTTCTGCAGATGTATACACACGAAGGCGGTTCAGGCACTAGCAAGTCTGCAAATATGTCGACCTGGGAGATCGGGAAAAAAAAAAAATCTCCACCCTTTACTTGTCCCACCCGGCACCGTTACCGAGATTCGAACCCGGGAACATCAGATTGAAAGTCCAACGCTTTAACCACTCGGCTATCGCGCCCGTCAGTGCTGCGTGTGCTCACCCGATGTGTGCAGAAAAAAACAGACAAATGTCGCACAGAGGCATCTGCTGTGACGAGAGAGGCAAAATATAGTTCTGCTACACTGCTGTTCACCTACTTCAGATTGGTATATCTATCTATCTATCTATCTATCTATCTATCTATCTATATGTGACCTGTTTCCTCGGCATCACCCATAAGTCGGCCGACCCCATTTCGAGTAAAGAGGCCCTAAGGGGTTTGAGGTGAAATTTGACGATTTTGAGTTTTGTGGACAAATCACTTAATAAGAGGTTCATCTACCACATACTGGTTGGATTTATCCGGAAAAGCATAATAAATGGCTTAATTTGCAGTTTTTCTGGCACTCGAATGCCCAGTTTGCGGTCGCTATCAGTGTAAAATCGTCTGTTTTCAAATTCATTCTTCTTTTGCAAACTTGACAGGGCCCCCCACACACCATATCTTTGTGGAAAGCTCGTTGCTTCTATTTTAAGGCTTGATGTAAGATATCCACTGCAAACCAACCAGAATGCCTTAGACAACAAAGTTTGGTTGTAAATAAAACCAGACTCTCGACCAATCAGCAAGCATTCTACAACAAAGCGTTGGTGATAATTATGTGTATGACTATGATCATCATCTTTTTTTTCTTTTTTCCCCATTCAAACTGTGGTTTGGGTTGCATTAACGATTTTAACATCACTATGTTTGCCTTAGCCCAAAGCATCAGTCTACTCTTATTCTATCGACTTTAGAGAATTCTTAACATTAAGCGAAGTTAAGATCGCACACCGTGCAAACCCAGCCCAGTAGTATACTATGTCAGCTTGTGAATATGAAACAAACCACAATTCAACATCACACAAAAGAATTACTGCGTTGTGACAAGACAGCGGTTTAGTTCAATGCTGCCCATTAGTCTTTTAGAAAGTTCATTCAGTGACAATGTAAAATGAATAAATAGATGAATAAACATACACAAACACAACTGATACAGCATATTACAACTGGTAGCACAACGCAGCACAACACAACATAACACAACTCACTCAACACATCGCAACTGCGCTGACAACGCAGTTTTTGATTAAAACAGGTCTGTTTCCATGCAACAGAACATTAACAGATCTGTTTCCATGCAACGGAACAATGTCACCGCGTTTGTCGTGAAAAACCAAACAACAACAACAAAAATTCGCTTCGTTTTCTTCGTTCTTTTTTTTTCTTTTTCTTTTTTTTCTTTTTTTTTAACTTGCTCTTTCAACTCTGCAGCCGCGAAGACACATAACTCTCCCCGCTGACATGGCTTCGAACACTTACGACTGGCCCCATTTGTCTCTCACTCACTACTACTGCTACTACTAGTGTGAAAAACACAAGAGGGAAGGGGGAAATTGCTTCATCAGCCTTGTTTGTTGTGGGAGGACAGGGCTGGTTGTTTTCTAGAAACTCCCACCCAAGCGAGAAGCCTCCTCCAGCATTTTTTTTTTTTTTTTTTTTTTTTTTGACATCTGTTCTTCCGGTGATGACGTTCGCGCACGCGCCGCTGGGCTGGTGAATAAATAACTCGATGTTTCTCTACTTTACTGCACCACCCTTGAAGCGTTTCTCGCCTTGCAGTGGCCCTTAACTTATATTACACGTCGATACCCCTTTAATTTCCCATCCTTCTTCTTCTGCGTTCACTCGTATGCACACGAGTGGGCTTTTACGTGTATGACCGTTTTGACCCCGCCATGTAGGCAGCCATACTCCGTTTT
>NC_134896.1:22555274-22575274 GCF_041734735.1 Babylonia areolata
CTCAATGGGAATTTTGTGAAGCACTATGACTCCCAATGGGAATTTTGTGAAGGACTATGACTCTCAATGGGAATTTTGTGAAACACTATGACTCTCAATGGGAATTTTGTGAAGGACTATGACTCTCAATGGGAATTTTGTGAAGCACTATGACTCTCAATGGGAATTTTGTGAAGCACTATGACTCTCAATGGGAATTTTGTGAAGGACTATGACTCTCAATGGGAATTTTGTGAAGCACTATGACTCTCAATGGGAATTTTGTGAAGCACTATGACTCTCAATGGGAATTTTGTGAAGGACTATGACTCTCAATGGGAATTTTGTGAAGCACTATGACTCTCAATGGGAATTTTGTGAAGCACTATGACTCTCAATGGGAATTTTGTGAAGCACTATGACTCTCAATGGGAATTTTGTGAAGCACTATGACTCTCAATGGGAATTTTGTGAAGCACTATGACTCTCAATGGGAATTTTGTGAAGGACTATGACTCTCAAACCAGGAGGCAAGATCGCGCTGGCTGTTAGTGCTGCAGTCTTGGAGGTTAGGTGACCTCTGGGGACCATCCAAAATTGAGCCGACTGTCCTAAAGACCTCTTGGCTGAGAGAGTCTAAGTTATCAGTCAAGGAGGTTTAACTCACTCAGTACGGCCAGTCCTCTCTTCTCCTCTACACAGACCCCTCGGATGTCCAGTGGGTGTCTCAATGATCCAACCTTTAGCTTCCGTCGTCAGAATTGTGGTATTCTTTGTCAACATTCACCTCTTCAGTGTAAGAGCCTTCCGCTTGTAATATTTTGATGATGGTAATTGGGGAGAAACGCTGTTAACGTCGTCTCTCTCGCCGTTCGTATGGAGAGAGTTAACCTGCGTTCGGACAAAATTCATATACCCTACACCACATCTGCAAGGCGGATACCTGACAGCAGCATAACCCAACGCGCTAGCCAGGCCATGAGTGCGCCAAATGCGTGCTGTACACGGGACGTCAGTTTATCAATTCATCCGGTTGACTCTCAGTTTTGATTTTCCAGTCAAATTTGGAAGAAAGTGAGAGACCGAGAATCGAACCCAGACCCTCACGCCGGGACACTGCATCGGCAGATAAGCGTCTTACCCACTCTGCCACTGTGTCTCTTGGACAAGAGAATAGGAATTTAACATGGACCAGACACTCTCCACTATAATCAAGTTCTAGGCGATAGTCGGGACAACAGTTGCGTCCTCTGCTGTTCTGATGGTCAGACAGCTGTTACTGCAGTTGTTCTGTTGTTCTGGTGGTCAGACAGTCGGGGCAGCAGTTGTTCTGTTGTTCTGGTGGTCAGACAGTCGGGGCAGCAGTTGTCTCCCCTGTTGTTCTGGTGGTCAGACAGTCGGGGCAGCAGTTGTCTCCCCTGTTGTTCTGGTGGTCAGGCAGTCGGGGCAGCAGTTGTCTCCCCTGTTGTTCTGGTGGTCAGACAGTCGGGGCAGCAGTTGTCTCCCCTGTTGTTCTGGTGGTCAGACAGTCGGGGCAGCAGTTGTCTCCCCTGTTGTTCTGGTGGTCAGACAGTCGGGGCAGCAGTTGTCTCCCCTGTTGTTCTGGTGGTCAGGCAGTCGTGGCAGCAGTCTCCCCTGTTGTTCTGGTGGTCAGACAGTCGGGGCAGCAGTTGTCTCCCCTGTTGTTCTGGTGGTCAGACAGTCGGGGCAGCAGTTGTCTCCCCTGTTGTTCTGGTGGTCAGGCAGTCGGGGCAGCAGTTGTCTCCCCTGTTGTTCTGGTGGTCAGGCAGTCGGGGCAGCAGTTGTCTCCCCTGTTGTTCTGGTGGTCAGGCAGTCGGGGCAGCAGTTGTCTCCTCTGCTGTGTTGATGGTCAGACAGTCGGGGCAGCAGTTGTCTCCCCTGTTGTTCTGGTGGTCAGACAGTCGGGGCAGCAGTTGTCTCCTCTGTTGTTCTGGTGGTCAGACAGTCGGGGCAGCAGTTGTCTCCTCTGTTGTTCTGGTGGTCAGACAGTCGGGGCAGCAGTTGTCTCCTCTGCTGTGTTGATGGTCAGACAGTCGGGGCAGCAGTTGTCTCCTCTGCTGTGTTGATGGTCAGACAGTCGGGGCAGCAGTTGTCTCCTCTGCTGTGTTGATGGTCAGACAGTCGGGGCAGCAGTTGTCTCCTCTGCTGTGTTGATGGTCAGGCAGTCGGGGCAGCAGTTGTCTCCTCTGTTGTTCTGGTGGTCAGACAGTCGGGGCAGCAGTTGTCTCCTCTGTTGTTCTGGTGGTCAGACAGTCGGGGCAGCAGCTGTCTCCTCTGCTGTGTTGATGGTCAGACAATCCGGGCAGCAGCTGTCTCCTCTGCTGTGTTGATGGTCAGGCAGTCCGGGCAGCAGCTGTCTCCTCTGCTGTGTTGATGGTCAGACAGTCGGGGCAGCAGTTGTCTCCTCTGTTGTTCTGATGGTCAGACAGTCGGGGCAGCAGTTGTCTCCTCTGTTGTTCTGGTGGTCAGACAGTCGGGGCAGCAGTTGTCTCCTCTGTTGTTCTGGTGGTCAGACAGTCGGGGCAGCAGTTGTCTCCTCTGTTGTTCTGGTGGTCAGACAGTCGGGACAGCAGTTGCCTCCTCTGCTGTGTCGATGGTCAGACAGCCGGGACAGCAGGTGGTTTTAAAATATAATGATCTTTAACTGTTCAACAGTGCACATGATTACAATGCAAACAAAGACAAAAGAGCATCAACAAGCTTAAAGCTTATACTGTACTCACAACGTTGCACTTCAATTTTAACATGACGGCTGATGAACCGTATCATTGTCATTTGTATCAAATAACATTCATAAACAGTAAGTAAAGAATTAATGAAATAAAACAAATAAATACATAATATAGTAAAATAATTCTAATATCAATAAAAATTATCAACATGAGATTAAATTTATAGTCACCAGAGGAACCGGCCTTACAGAAGAGAAACACGAAGGGAAAAAAAAAAGAAATTTAGAAGAATGGTGGGTAAGGTGGTGGGGGAGGGGGGGGGGGCAGAGGGGAGAGGAGAAATTGTGACAGACCATTGGCCAACCCATTCAACTTTGAACGTTTGATCAGTCAAGAACATCATATGATTAGGACGTCCAACACATATTTAACAAATAGAATCGTGTTGTACCCGTTCTTCACAAATACTTTCTAAGCTAAAATCTATTTGAATCGGAAATAAACTGGTGAACAGTTTGAAATATTAACACACACACACACACACACACACACAAACACACACACACACATGTGTGTGTGTATATATATATATATATATATATATATATATATATATATATATATATATATATATATATAAGTTGGGACGGAGGGAGGGGTGGTGGTAAGTTTTTGGGACCGTTTGTTCTGTGTGTGTGTGTGTGTGTGTGTGTGTGTGTGTGTGTGTGTGTGTGTGTGTGTGTGTGTGTGTGATTTTGGAGATCAGAATCTCCATACAACAGAGTTTGCAAGTTGGTGTAGTTCGGAGATAAAGTTAAGATTGTGTTTGCCCGAGCCATATGAGAGTCTTGACAAAATAATAAAATTAATAATGTTCAGCAGATTCGCTCGGGACCTCGGGACCGACAGCACTGAGTGTTATATCCTCCGCTGTTTAGATGGTCATAGTCGGACACGACAGACTATTCCTGCTTCGCCATGGCGCGTGTAAGGAACTTCTTCTTCTTCTTCTTCTGCGATCACTCGTATGCTCGCGAGTGGGCTTTTACGTGCATGACCGTTTTGACCCCGCCATGTAGGCAGCCATACTCCGTTTTCGGGGGTGTACATGCTGGGTATGTTCTTGTTTCCATAACCCACCGAACGCTGACATTGATTACAGGATCTTTAACGCGCGTATTTGATCTTCTGCTTGCATATACACACGAAGAGGGTTCAGGGCACTAGCAGGTCTGCACATATGCTGACCTGGGAGATCGTAAAAATCTCCACCTTTTACCCACCAGGCGCCGTCACCGTGATTCGAACCCGGGACCCTCAGATTGACAGTCCAACGCTTTAACCACTCGGCTATTGCGCCCGTCATGTAAGGAACAATTCGGCAGTTCGGAGAACTAATCGCCGGAGAGGTTCACCAGTTAATTCCCAAGTCGGAGCAAAATATAGCTACGGTGGTCGTGAGAGGGTGATGGGCCGAAATCTTGTGTGATGCTGATATGAAATGCATGTGACGGTAAGCCAATGAAATTGTACATTTCAGAGTTCGACATTGATCTTAGAGTAGATTGTATATACACACACACACAAGCGCGCGCGCGCACACACACACACATACATACACACATACACACACTCACACACACACACACACGTCTCTTTCCCTCTATCTCTATCTGTCTATCTGTCTATCTATATTTACATATATACATACTAGTCGACCCTGTCAAGGAGGCTTCAATGGGGAGTGGGCGAAGTTGGGACGGGGGGGTAAGTTTTTGGGACCGTTTGTTCTATTTTATGTTCTCCATGTCAATTATATCGAGAAATTAGTGTCTTACTGGAAGAGAGCGGCAAAGACAAACGTGAGACACACACAGCCATACGTGCAGAACAACAAAACAAATCAAAACGAAACCAAACACACACACACACACACACACACACACACACACACACACACACACAACACACACACACACACACACACACACTCCCACACACACACACACACACACACACACACACACACACACACACACAGAGGCAGACTGAAAAAAAAAAAGAGGATAGCAACAGTAGTGGTAGTAGTGGTGGTGGTGGTGAGGTGAGGTGGGGAGGGGATGAGATGGGGTGGGAGGGGGAGTGAGAAAGGTAGAAACAAGGTATATCTCCCCTGATCTTAACACGCAGGTGGATTAAAAACTTCGTGGCGTAAAAAAAAAAAAAGACAAAAAAAGACAGAAGACCTTAACAGAAGACGCATTGTGCCCTGTGTTAGAAGAAGAAGAAGAAGAAGAAGAAGAAGAAAGCCCTGCTGGCAAAATACGTTGGAGCTCTTATCTCGACGGAGACACGAACAGGGTTATCTCCCCCAAGTCTTCCTTATGTTACTTGCTGGTGGAGTTGTCTGCTCTGGTTTGACGTTGTCCCCCACCCCCATCCCCCACCCCACCCCCCAAACCCCCGTTTCCTTCAACTTCTCTTCCCTCTTCCTCCTTCTCCTCCTCCTCCTCCTCCTCCTCGTCCTCCTCCTCCTCTTCTTCTTCACCAACTTTGAAGCCCACCGCAAGTTTTACGAGCAACGAAATGGACAAGCGCACGTGCGTGCGTGCAAATTAGGAAACAGGCACGTTCTTCGCATGAATCAGCAGAGCACTTGTTTTCAGCTGGGTCTCTAATATACGGGGAGACACTTCCAACACCTTTAACGCTTTCATACTCCAGTAAGCGGTGGCAAGAGAGAGAGATAGAGAGAGAGAGAGAGAGGGAGGGAGAGGGGTTGTATTGGTAGCGAGAGAGAGAGGGAGGTGGTTTGGGGGGTGGGGGGAAGAGCAAGATAACGATCTTTATTGAGATGAAGGCCAGAGAGAGAGGGGGGAGAGTGGGGTGGGGGCTGGGGGTGTGGGTGGGGGAGGGGCACTGGCACGCGTGTGTTGTTCAAGTTGAAAAATCTATCCATGACATGTCGCAAAACTCAATTTTCCGTTTGGTTTCTTCTTTTACATGATGGAAGAGAACAGAGTAAAAAGAGTTGTGGGCGACATTCTATTACAAGAGAAAATGAGACGGAGAGAGTGTGTGTTGGGGGGTGGGGGGTGGGGGGATGCAGAAAGAGAGAGAGACAGATAGACAGACAGACAGACATAGACACAGAGAGAGACAGACAGACACGCAGAGAGAGAGAGAGAGAGAGAGAGAGAGAGAGAGAGAGAGAGAGAGAGAGAGAGAGAGAGAGAGAGAGATTTACGTTGAACAACACCTACAAACTTCGACAACAATGCAACATCACCAGCAAGTAAAGAAAGAATAACAACAACAACAACAACAACACCACACACACACACACACACACACACACACACACACACACAAAGAGGTCGGCTGACGGAAACAAAAAGACATGTTTATCGTCCATCAGAGGAAGGGAGGCAACTGACAACTACACCTGTTTGCGTTCAAATGAATGGAGGAGACTAAAGGAACCGCAACTCGCGGTGCGAACATCCTCCTCCTCCTCTTCGTCTTTGTTGCCCCCCCGACCCCGAACCCCCCCCCCCCCCCCCCATCCCCCCAAAACTAAACCCCCTTCCCTCCCCACCGATTTTGATGTCTTTAACATGCGCCCCCTTCCGATTTAATCAGGGTCGCGTTTGTCTGCGTGCTTTGCCTGTGTTCGATGCTGTTAGTTGATGGAAATATGAATAATACTTTCTTCTTGTTCTTGTTCTTGCTGTTGTTGTTGTTGTTGTTCTTCTTCTCATAAACTCATTCCCCACCACCACCACCATCCCCTGCTCCTGTTTCTTCTTCTTCATCTTTTCTTCTTCTTCTTCATCATCATCATCATCATCATCTTCTTCTTCTTCTTCTTCTTCATCGTCATCATCATCATCATCCTCAGTATCATCATTATCATCATCATCATCTTCTTCTTCTTCATTATCATCATCATCTTCTTCTTCTTCTTCTTCTTCTTCTTCTTCTTCTTCTTCATTTTCATCATCATCATCATCATCATCACCATCATCATCATCTTCTTCTTCTTCTTCATCGTCATCATCATCATCATCATCCTCAGCATCATCATTATCATCATCATCTTCTTCTTCCTCTTCTTCATTATCATCTTCTTCTTCTTCTTCTTCTTCTTCTTCTTCTTCATTATCATCATCATCATCACCACCATCATCATCATCATCATCTTCTTCTTCTTCATCATCATCATCATCATCATCCTCAGCATCATCATTATCATCATCATCATCTTCTTCTTGTTCTTCATTATCATCATCATCTTCTTCTTCTTCTTCTTCGTCTTCTTCTTCTTCACGCCTGGATCTATTGAGATGGGAAGCGTACCGAGCACCACCCAGTCCCACAGTCATCAGAAAAAAAAAACGTGAATAATTTCCACAGCAGCAGCAGCAGCAGCAGTATCACCAACACCCCACTAGTTCTCAACACAACTTACATTAATACTATAAAAAAAAATAATAAAAAAAGAAAGAAAGAAAGAAAGAAACCAACAACATAACTATGTTTCTAAATGTATATGTTGGCACTAAGAGGCCCCTCGATCTCAGCACTGGCGATGACGTCAGCTGGATTCACTTTCCCCGCACTTACGTCATCCTGTCCGTGGTGGTGATTTTTCTGTCACCTTCAGGTCTTCGGTTTCAGCAGACTGATGACGATTTAGATCCTCCGTGTCAGAGGATCGACGGAAGATTTCCGGCACTGAATCTGGCCCGGGAAGGGGGGGTTGGAAGGGAAAAGTAATCGATGCGAAATCATTCAGTGTCGTTTCTCCGAGTAGACCAGAATGGACAGTGAGGGAGGGAAGGGGGGATGGGGAGGGGGAGGAGGGTTGGCTTTATGGGGAGAGTTTGTAGTAGGGCCTATTTCGTGGTAGACCTTTCGTTACTCGCGGCAGTAGAGAAGTAGGTCATATGACGTCATAGGCAGCCCACAACCGTTAACTGGTTTCTCTGGAGTTTCCACTGCCTGTTTTCGGACAACTTTTCTGGCAGAGTTTAGTGATGGATCAGTTCGAATACGTGGTGGAAGATAATCTGATAAGAAACACTGCTCAGAGTAAACATAGAAGAATAAAGCAAATAATCGGTGTAAGTATAGAACTAAATCTTTGTTTGTAAACTTGCAAAAAAAAATAGTCACCGAAAATGTTCAAAATCCTTTCGTCAGAACAGCGATTTCCACGGCGAAATCTTAGCCTTTCGGTGACCTGGAAAAAAACCCCAAAACAACAACAACAACAACCGGAAATGGAGACGCGCACGCGGTTCTCGCTTAAAAAACAAACAAAACCGTGGAATTTCCACGAAAATCAATCGAAAGTAGGTGTGTACACCCTCCCTAATTCCATGATAAAATAGGAACTGAAAACAGAACATATATATATATATATATATATATATATATATATATATATATATATATATATATATATACGGCTTCCGTTTTCAATGAAGACAGTGCTTCTTAAGATAACCGCAAGAACTGTTTGTTTTTTGTTGTTGTTGTTTTTTGGCATAGAAAGAAATATAATATTACATATTTATCATTTCTTCTTCTCCTTCTTCTACTTAGTATCTTGTGGACAAAAACATTAGCTTAATCTAAGGAGCTGGTCCGACAACGTCAAGGAATGGACCAAAATGACGTTGCCAGATCTCCTCACGACAGTTGCCAACAGAACGAGGTGGCGAGCTATGACATCTTCCTCATGTCCCCCCACCGACCCCAGCGGTCAATGGAATGAATCATCAATCTAAGAAGAAGGGAAACGAATCGGAGTGACAGGGGGAACACCAGACGGAAATCGGTATTGCATTTGTTTATATAACTCCGATTTAAGAAGAAGGGGGTGGGGGGGGGGGGAGTTGATTGATACGGATACTTATATACCTGCCTATCCTCGGTTGGCCCCCAAGCTCTAAGCGCTTTACAAACACGGGGTCATTTGCACAACAGGCTGCCTACCTGGGTAGAGCCGACTAAAGGCTGATGCTGGGTGCTCATCATATCGTTTCCTGTGTCATTCAATCAGATTTCAAGCACGCACACATACACACTCAGACAGACATGTAACATTTTACGTGTATGACCCTTCCCCCCCCCCCCCCCCCCCCCCACGCCCCCACCCTTTTTTCTTTTCTTTTTTTTTTAACCCCGCCATAATCATAGGCAACCATACTCCGTTTTCGGGGGTGCGTATGCTGGGTATATTCTTGTTTCCATAACCCACCGAACCCTGACATGGATTAGAGGATCTTTAACGTGCGTATATGAGCTTCTGTGTGCGAATAGGGGGTTCAGGCACTAGCAGGTCTGCACTGCAGGGCTACAAGTGAAACTAAAAAGAGCAGCATCTGCCTGCGTGCGGTAGGATGTCCATTGGGACCCGCGTTGTAAGACAGAGATTTCCAGAGTCTGTCGTGAAAAGTGATACCATATCAGCGGTGCCCATTTCGACAAAAAAAAATAAATATGCACGCGCATGGAAAAAGATACCCACGATTTCTGTGTTTGGATATGTATGTCCATGTGAAAAGAATCATATCGGGAGAAAATGTCCCTGTCTTTATTCAATGTAAAATTCATGTCACCAAAAATTTTGTTTTTTTTTGTTTTTTTTTAAGTGTTTAGTACTAGTGCGTGTGCGTACATAATATAATTATGTTTGCTCGTATGCAACCGCATGTACATGGTGTGTGTGTGTGTGTGTGTGTGTGTGTGTGTGTGTGTGTGTGTGTGTGTGTGTGTGTGTGTGTGTGTGTGTGTGTGTGTGTGTGTGTGTGTGTGTGTGTGTGTGTGTGTGTGTGTGTGAAAGAACGAAAGACAGACAGAGAGACAGGGGACTGGGTCAAGACAGAGAAAGGAAACCATTTATTCATTTGTCTACATAATGATGATTGTGTGCTGTTCCGCATAATGTGAGTCATCTCAGTTTGGAGGGTGAGAGAGAGAAAGAGAACGGAAGGGGGTGGTGGAGGGGGGGGGGAGGGCGTGGTGGTGAAAGCTGATAAAAGGTTACTCAATTTTGACAACAGGGTAAAGAAAGAGAGAAGGGGGCGTGGAGGGGTTGAGTGGGGGTGGGGGGGAAGAGAGAACAGAAAAAAAGGGATATGGGAAGTGGTGGTGGTGGTGGTGGTGGATGTGGGGAGCTGTTAAAAAGATAATGTGGAGAGAGAGAGAGAGAGAGAGAGCAGACGATACGGCCGAAGCAGCAGCTGTATATCAATTTGCACGCCAACACAGGTGGATGGTATATAACCTGCTGACAAGAACAGCAGCCAGCACCACACGTCTTTGTTCTACCCGCGTGACACGGGGTAAAACCTGGCGCAACATGTTGCCAGCTCATACTAAGCCGGCGAGCGAGATTTCAACTCTACTCTCCGTGCTATCTGGATCAGAAACTTGAGGAGCAGTAGCGATGCGTCGTCATCATTATCATCATCATCATCATCATCACCAGCCTCGACCCTCTCTGGGCTTTATTATTATTATTGTCGGTCGTTTCTTCGCGGTAGGAGCAGGTCCGATTGGCCTATATTATAAGTTCCCGTTTTGTTTCGCCATTACACTTTTGATTGATCGTGTCGCTGCAACACCCTCAATTAATGACAATCTTGAGAGTATTCTTTGACTGATCGTGTCGCTACGACAATCTTGAGAGCACTCTTTGATTGATCGTGTCGCTACAACACCCTCAATTAATGACAATCTTGAGAGTACTCTTTGATTGATCATGTCGCTACAACACCCTCAGTTGGTGACAATCTTGAGAATACTCCTTGACTAATCGTGTCGCTACGACAATCTTGAGAGTACTCTTTGATTGATCATGTCGCTACAACACCCTCAATTAATGACAATATTGAGAGTACTCTTTAATTGATCGTGTCACAACAACACCCTCAATTAATGACAATCTTGAGAGTACTCTTTGACTGATCGTGTCGCTACAACACCCTCAGTCAATGACAATCTTGAGAGTACTCTTTGATTGATCGTGTCACCACAACACCCTCAATCAATGACAATCTTGAGAGTATTCTTTGATTGATCGTGTCGATACAACACCCTCAGTCAATGACAGTCATGAGAGTACTCTTTGACTGATCGTGTCACTTCAACACCCTCAGTTGGTAACAGTCTTGAGAGTACTCTTTGATTGATCATGTCGCTACAACACCCTCAATTAATGACAATCTTGAGAGTACTCTTTGACTGATCGTGTCGCTACGACAATCTTGAGAGCACTCTTTGATTGATCGTGTCGCTACAACACCCTCAATTAATGACAATCTTGAGAGTACTCTTTAATTGATCGTGTCACAACAACACCCTCAATTAATGACAATCTTGAGAGTACTCTTTGACTGATCGTGTCGCTACGACAATCTTGAGAGCACTCTTTGATTGATCGTGTCACAACAACACCCTCAATTAATGACAATCTTGAGAGTACTCTTTGATTGATCGTGTCGCTACAGCACTTTCAGTTGATGACAATCTTGAGAGTACTCTTTGATTAATCATGTCGCTACAACACCATCGATTAATGACAATCTTGAGAATACTCTTTGACTGATCCTGTCGCTACAACACCCTCAATAAATGACAATCTTGAGAGAACTCCTTGACTAATCGTGTCGCTACGACAATCTTGAGAGTACCCTTTGATTGATCATGTCGCTACAACACCCTCAGTCAATGACAATCTTGAGAGTACTCTTTGACTGATCGTGTCACTTCAACACCCTCAGTTGGTAACAGTCTTGAGAGTACTCGTTGACTGATCATGTCGCTACAAAACCCTCAGTTGGTGACAATCTTGAAAATACTTTTTGACTAATCGTGTCGCTACGACAAACGACAATCTTGAGAGTACTCTTTGATTGATCATGTCGCTACAACACCCTGAGTTTGTGACAATCTTGAGAATACTCTTTGACTGATCATGTCGCTACAACACCCTCAGTCAATGACAATCTTGAGAGTACTCTTTGATTGATCGTGTCACCACAACACCCTCAATCAATGACAATCTTGAGAGTATTCTTTGATTGATCGTGTCGCTACAACTCTCTCAGTAAATGACAATCTTGAGAGTACTCTTTGATTGATCATGTCGCTACAACACCCTCAGTTGGTAACAGTCTTGAGAGTACTCGTTGACTGATCGTGTCGCTACAACACCCTCAGTTGGTGACAATCTTGAGAATACTCCTTGACTAATCGTGTCGCTACGACAATCTTGAGAGTACTCTTTGACTGATCATGTCGCTACAACACCCTCAGTTGGTGACAATCTTGAGAGTACTCTTTGATTGATCATGTCGCTACAACACCCTCAGTTGGTGACAATCTTGAGAGTACTCTTTGACTGATCATGTCGCTACAACACCCTCAGTTGGTGACAATCTTGAGAGTACTCTTTGACTGATCATGTCGCTACAACACCCTCAGTTGGTGACAATCTTGAGAGTCGGATTCAGTCCTTGTCTTGTTTCGCACACACACACACACACACACACACACACACACACACACACACACACACACACACACACACTAACACACACACACACACACACACACACACTAACACACACACACAGACACATACACACAGACACACATACACAGAGCAACTGAGTACATAGACGATCTGTGCAATAGTCTAATTAAGATCACCAATTTTTTCGATAGGCAAAATCGGAATAGGTAAATTTGGAATAGGCGAATCAGAACGATACTACCGACCTTTTCAGTGCTGCTCTCTGGTTGGTGAAGACAAGATAAGATAAGAAGAACTTTTTTTTCTTCTTTTTAAAAAAAACAACATTTTTTTAATTCCATTTTGATAGGTTGACATTTTACAACAACAACAGCATCTTAATAGACATTTATAAAGAAGAAAAAAACAAACAAAGAACAAAAAAACAAAAAAAACAACAACAAAAACACCATAAATACTCTGATAGAAACAGCCAAGCAGCTGGATTATACACTGGTTGGTTATCATCATGGAGTATTATCATTCATTTCTTAAGATCTTACACAAGCTGTCAGGGAATACAAACTGTCAAGTATCTTAGAACACGTTCACAGCAAGTGAACACCTCAATCATTTCTTAAGATAAGAAGAACTTTATTATCTCATCAAGAGAAATGACAACAGGTGCAGCAAAACAAACATAGACAATTCCTCAACACAAAACTTTATAAACATGACTTAATCAAAAAGTTTCAGTTTCAGTTTCAGTAGCTCAAGGAGGCGTCACTGCGTTCGGACAAATCCATATACGCTACACCACATCTGCCAAGCAGATGCTTGACCAGCAGCGTAACCCAACGCGCTTAGTCAGGCCTTGAGAAAAAAAAAGTAAATAGATAATAGATAAATACATAAAAAAAAGAACTACTACTACTACTACTAATATGTATAAGGCGCAAAAACTTGAAGTCGACTATAAGCGTACAACAACAACAACAACAAAATAATAATAAAGATAAAATAGATTAATAATAATAATAATAATTTTTAAAAAAAAATAAATAAAAATAATAAATAAATAAAATAAATAAATATTCTGAAGATGATCTTTTAGCCACAGACTTCGAAGTAGTACCTATTTAGCTGGCACTGTGTAGTTTCAACTGAAGAAAGGTGTTGCTCTTGGATTGAACTCGGTGTCACCATAAATAAGTTACCGAACTATGTAAAACAACAAGCAAAACTGTTGAAAGCATTCTATAACGTTGATACTGTAACGTCTCATTTGTAAGGTAGGTAGGTTGTTGTTGATAACCGTACTGTTATCGTTTGCAGGCGGGAATAGATAAATTAAAGCTTGACATATTATTACAGACTTTTAATGGTATGTATTTCTTTCAAAAAGAATCAGTAACATAGAAGACATTCATTATAAAAAAGAGTATTGTATATACTCACTTCATCAAAATGTTGTAATCAATTATTGTAAACATACTGAAATGCACCAAGGTTAACACTGTGCATGTATTATATTGCACATAAATTAAGATAAGATAAGAATGATTTTATTATCTCATAAAAGAGAAATTAGCCTACATCAGGTGCACGGTTGCGTTTACAAACGCCATCCAATTTGTTAGCCTGTTATCGATGCCCCCTTCTTCCTGCGTCTTAATTCCCCACGTCCCAAATCCCAGCCGCACAACCTCCCCACCATCCCACCACCCCACCACCGTCACATTCCGGTAACTGTTTAATTTTTCTCGCCTATCTATGAGCAGTAAACGAGGTGAAAGTCGAAGTCGATGCGCACACGTACGTGCGTTCGTACGATTAATTAACTATACAAGCACTAACGCAACAGTGGTTTTCTTTTGTTCGTTATCAGTCGGTCACTTTGTCATCGGCTGCCTTTTTTTTCTTTTTTTACTTTTTTTCTGGTGTTGTGTAGGTGATTCTTTTAAATGCAACACACACACACACACACGGACACACACACACACACACACACACCCACGCACACATACGGACACACACACACACACACACACACACACACACACACACACACACACACACACACAGTGTAAAGAAAGAAGCAATCGGGAATGTATGTGTTCATTAATTGTATTCAGTATATTCATGAATGTGAATTCCATTTGTACGGACCGAAGTCCGAACAAATTAAACAATATTTACTTTGAGAGAGAGAGAGACAGACAGACAGACAGACAGACAGAGGCAGCGACAGAGACATAGATTATGAATAACAGAAAACAAAGTATAACAAATAAAAGTTTTAAAGCAACAGCAACAATAACAACAACAACAACAACATCAACAACAATCCAACACACACACACACACACACACACACACACACAGAGGGCACATAACACAAAAGCGCGGAATATGGACAACAAGAGAAAACACATGCGCGTGTTTATCATCATCATCATTTGAGAGAAGAACAGAAACAAGAAAAAAGAAAGAGAGGCTGACAAGTACACAATGTGTGCGTGCAAAATGAGGGAGACCAAGGATGCACATCGAGCTTTTAGTGCGGCACACACACACACACACACACACACACACACACACACACACCCCTCCCCCACCCACCCCACCCACCCCACCCACTCTCCCTCCCCTCCCTCACTCCTGTCTTCCCTCATCTTCCAATTTCACACCCATCATCACCGCTCCCCCCCCCCACCCTCCTTCACAACTTTGTCCTGCCCCTTAATTTATGGTTACTTTCTTTCTCTCTTTCTTTTCATTGTTTTGTCTGGTGGCGCGATTGTGTTTTCGTCTTTTTTTTTTCTCCTCCCCTTTCTTTCTTTCTTTCTTTGCTGTTGTTGTTGTTGTTGCTGCTGCTGTTATTGCTGCTGTTTTTGTTGTTGGTTGTTGTTTTTTTGTTGTTGTTGTTGTTTTGTTTTGTTTTGTTTTTTCTCTACGCGTTGTTGAGCCAGTTAAATGTATTGCGACATGTGTAGCAAAGTAAGTTGTCTAAATCCCGTTTCTTTGCTTTTAGCAACACATGCCAAGATTTCTTCTTTTTTTTCTTTTTTTTTTTTTTTTTTTCTATTGTACTCTCTTCCGTCTGGTGTTCTGATGACGGGCTTAAAATTTATCGCACAATCCAACGTTGGATGCCATGCCATGCTAAGGAAGAACTGAGGTGGCAGAATGGTTAAGACGCTTATCTGAGGTCTGGGGGTTGATTCATGTGTTCTTTGTCCTTTCTCCCAAGTTTTGACTGGAAAATCAAACCAAACTGAGCGTCTGGTCTTTCGGGTGAGACGATAAAGTGTACTCTCTTCCGTCTGATGTTCTTATGACGGACTCAGCTTCCGATATTTTCTCCCCCTCCACTAGACCTTGAGTGGTGGTCTGGACGCTAGTCAATCGGACGAGACGATAAACCGAGGTCCCGTGTGCAGCATGCACTTAGCGCATGTAAAAGAACCCACGGCAACAAAAAAGGTTGTTCCTGGCAAAATTCTGTAGAAAAATCCACTTCGATAGGAAAAACAAATAAACCTGCACGCAGGAAAAAATACAAAAAAAAATGGGTGGCGCTGTAGTATAGCGATGCGCTCTCCCTGGGGAGAGCAGCCCGAATTTCACACAGAGAAGTCTGTTGTGATAAAAAGAAAAAGAAATACAAATACAAATAAATAAACCCAGGTCTCGCTGTGTACAGACAGCCGGCACGCACTTGCCAAAGGAAACTGGAAAAGAACCCATGGCAAGAGAAGTGTTATCAACTGGCAGAATTATTGAAGAAGAAATCCGCAACGAATTGACCTGTGTTAACTTCGGGCTGCTCTCCCTAATCGCTACGCCACAGTTCAGCGCCACCCTTCTTTGTTTCTGTCTGCAAGTTCATTTGTTTTTTTCCAGTAAAAGTTAAAAGTGGATTCGTTTACAGAATTTTTGCCAGGGAGCCCCCCCCCCCCACACACACACACACTTGTTGCTGTTGTTGCCGTGGGTTCTTTTACGTGCATTTAGTGCGTGTCTGCACACAGGACCTCGATTTATCATCTTATCCGAAATCCGAATGACTAGTGTCCAGATCACCACTCAAGATCAGCAGGTGGTGGGTAAGGGGCAGGGTGGGGGGAGGGTGGCGGAGGGGTGGGGGGAGGTGGGAGAGGGAAGCCGAGGGTGGAGGGCTGGGGGTTGGGGGTTGGGGGGGGGGGCTGCATGATGGAGAGAAAATACTGGCGAGTATAGGATTCGATCCAATGCCTTCAGATTCTCTCGCCTACTAAAGGTTGGTGGACGCCCGGCGTTACCAACTAGGCCATCATTCCAACACGGAGTTCGAAGTCTTATGCAAGGGAGTGTGGGCAATCCAGCTGCACTTCTGGTCCTTCAGAGCTTTCCACAGAAAGACACGTTGTAGGATAGTCCAGTCTGCGTGTCAGTAAGGCGAGTTCTCCATAATGACAACAACGCGGGTACTAACGTTGACTTCTCTAATGGCTATGGCATTTTCATCACGTCAACGAGAGAGAATTCGAGTCCTGTCAGCAATCTTACAATGATGTTGTTTGTTTGGTTGGTTGTTTTGTTGTTGTTTTTATTATTTTTTTACTTCCGTAATGGCTTATTGTCTGTCTAGAGGTTTTGTTCTTTCCACCTTCTTCTGACGGTAGTTCCATATTTCTGGATCACATAGATAAGGGACAACATGACATGTTTCTTTTCATGTTGCCTTTCTTTTTTATGTGTGTTCTTTTTCTTTTAGGTTGAATTTGATGAATGAAGAAGAAAGAAAGTTATGTAAACTTGAAAAAAAAAGAAGAAAAGGTTATTCCATTGTGACTGTCTTATGAAAATTACAAACTTACTTTTCTCAGAGATTTTTCAGTCTTTGCGCCCCGTGTCACTCACAGAGAATTCAGAACTCAGAACTCAAGACGTTTTATATTCAAGAATCAAGATTTTAGGCATGGCCCATTCTTCCAACCTGTCTCAGAGAGAGAGAGAGAGAGAGAGAGAGAGAGAGGTGGGGGGATCAGTGGAGAGAGGCGAGAGTGGAATAAGTTGAGAGAAAGACACATGTTTGAAATTAAATTTGGCCGCTGACTGTAATGGCCAAGTTACAGGCATATAAATTCGGCGGAATAATCCGAATAGAAAAGAAAACATCAAAGACACAACTACAGAAAAACACAGCTTTGACAGAGTAGGACTATACACGCGATACAAGAGTTAGAAGAAGTTCAGTGAAATAAGACTACTGATATGCATTCGTTATCACCAGTTTCATACCGATCGGATGATGCAGAAAGACAGGATGAGGACAGGGGAGCGTACCGATAGGACAAATCTAACCCATGTGGGCACAGAGAGAGGGAAGGAGGGAGGGAGGGAGGAATATTTGGGAGGGGGGCGGGGTGAAGCGGGGAAGTGGGGGGGGGCTGAGATAGAATGAGGAAAGACATGACGGACAAAGGAAGAAACCAAGAGAACAAAGAACGACATGAAGAGAAGAAAGAGATACACGGACAGACCCAGAGAAGGAGAATGGAAGGAAACAGTGAGAGAGAGACATAGACAGAGACAGAGACAGAGAGAGAGAGAGAGAGACAGAGAGACAGAGACAGAGAGACGCAGAGAGAGAGGGAGGGAGGGGGGGCAAGAGAAACAGACAGACAGACTGACACACAGGCAAACAGACAAACAGACACACAATACAGAAGACGAGAGAGAGAGAGAGAGAAGCGGCGATGGCAGAACTAGCGAAGCCTACAGCGGCGTATCAATTTGCACTCTTATCGCAGGTGGATAGCAAAACCTGCAAACAGAACAGAGCAGAACAGCAACACAAGTCAGGTCTTTGTTCCTCCTTTGCTTGCGGAAAGAAGTTGAGCCCTCTTGTCTTATCTTGATCGACACTTCATGAAGCAAAGTGCAGAGCAGCGGGCTTATCTTTCGAGGATCATTGAGGAAAGTCTCCTGCCTTTAATGTTTATGGTTAATTACAGACTGCATTTGTCAGGCGGTTGACGCTACACTTAGTCTCCGCCCCCCCCCCCCCACCCCACCCCCCACCCCTCCACCCCACCCCCCTGATTATCACCCTCTCCCCCCCTCTCTCTCTCCCTCTCTCTTCATCACCCCCTTGCCTCAGTACCACTCATTGCCTTTTCATATCAAAATTTATTGTCAAAATAAAACATGCCGCGAGGGCAGACGTTCATGTGCGTATGTGCAGTTGAGCATACCAGCGCGCAAGTGAGTTGACCTTTGGTTTCTTTTGTCCTTTTAAAAAAAAAAAGAAAAGTTTTTGTGTCTTTGTTTGTTTGTTCTTTTTCATGGTCAGGTCAGTTCGTTTTCGTTCACCGGCATTCTCTGACAGGCTGAGACACTTTTTTTTTTCCCCAGGGACAATCACACACACACACACACACACACACACACACACACACATACACACACACTTTTTTCCGGGGACAAAGACACACACACACACACACACACACACATACACACACACTTTTTTCCGGGGACAAAGACACACACACACACACACACACACACACACACACACACATACACACACACTTTTTTTCCCGGGGACAAAGACACACACACACACACACACACACACACACACACACACACACACACATAAACACACACTTTTTTCCGGGGACAAAGACACACACACACACACACACACACACACACACACACACACACACACACACACACACACACACACACACACACACACACACACTGGCAGACTGTTTCGGCTTCAGTTTCTCAAGGAAGCATCATTGCGTTCGGACAAATCCATAAATCATACACTACATCACAGATGCCTGACCAGCAGCATAACCCAACGCGCTTAGTCAGCCAGGCCTTGAATGAATGAATGCATACAATATATTTGTGTACCTATCAGAGTAGATTTCTTCTACAGAATTTTCCCAGACGACAACACTCTCGTTGCCACATGATGGGTTTTGTTTCAGTGTGGCAAGTTCGTGCTGCACACGGGACCTCGGTTTATCGTCTCATTCGATGATGACAAGACCCTCAGTTTGATTTTAGCAGTCAAACTTTGGGAGATCAGTTTCAGTTTCTGTAGCTCAAGGAGGCGTCACTGCGTTCGGACAAATCCATATACGCTACACCACATCTGCCAAGCAGATGCCTGACCAGCAGCGTAACCCAACGCGCTTAGTCAGGCCTTGAAGGGAAAAAAGTGAATAAATAATAGATAAGCGTGCATAAATAAGTAAATAAATAAATAATTACAATATAAAAAGGTAGTAGTAACAGTAATAATAATAATAATAATAATAATGAATAAATAAATAAATAAGACAACAATGATGATAAATAAGCAAATAAATGTAAAACATGAAGACACACATTCACACATACACCCACACATGCACTGCATAACAGATATGCACCAAACATGCAGTTTCACAGATATGAAAGCACAGTCAAATACACATCAACGTACATGAGTCAAACTTGGGAGAAAGGGGCGAGAACGGGAATCGAACCCAGGCCAGGCTCACGCCGGGACTCTGTGTTGACATAATTATGATGTCTTAACTCACTCAGTTAACGGCTGACGGGCGCAATAGCCGAGTGGTTAAAGCGTTGGACTGTCAATCTGAGGGTCCCGGGTTCGAATCACGGTGACGGCGCCTGGTGGGTAAAGGGTGGAGATTTTGCCGATCTCCCAGGTCAACATTTGTGCAGACCTGCTAGTGCCTGAACCCCCTTCGTGTGTATACGCAAGCAAAAGATCAAATACG
>NC_134896.1:22580274-22585274 GCF_041734735.1 Babylonia areolata
GGTCATAGTACCCGCAGTCACTCTGGGTATACACCACTGGCCTGCCTGCACTTCCCCCAAAAAGATTTACGAGCCAGGTTTACAATACGTTTCTGACACCCCACAGCTACATGCTACAATCATCAGTTGACCGTTGATGCCTCTTCCCCGCCAGGCCCCATGTATCATGCATGCCTCATTTAGTCCCTCATCACCTGCAACTAGAGTTCAGACTTTCTTCTGGCCCCCCGCCAGAACCCTGGACTTGTTGGAAGTACATCATTCAGGACGACTGAGTGGGTGCTTTCGCACACGTTCGTGGCTGGCTCCACACAGCGGAAAAGAACAGGATAAAAATAAATAAATAAAATAAAATAAAATGAAACGCGCGAAGGTACAAGCCGTAGACAGCTTTTTTTCTTAGAAGTCATCAAACCTTTGACTGGACGGAATGGATGTAATTGTGTTTTTGCTTTGTTTGTCTTTCTTAAACGCGTATTTAAACAACGGGCGCAACAGCCGAATGGTTAAAGCGTTGGACTTTCAATCTGAGGGTCTCAGGTTCGAATCAGGTGACGGCGCCTGGTGGGTGAAGGGTGGAGATTTTGCCGATCTCCCAGGTCAACATTTGTGCAGACCTGCTAGTCCCTGAATACAATGAATACTAGTCCCTGTGTATACACACGCAGAAGATCAAATACGCATGTTAAAGATCCTGTAATCCATGTCAGCACTCGGTGGGTTATGGAAACGAGAACATACCCAGCATGCACACCCCCGAAAACGGAGTATGGCTCCTTAAAAACCTGCATTCCTCCATCTTTTGATCCCTTTCAGTTCATCTACAGTTAACAGATCAGTTGAAGATGCCATTAGCATGGTCTCTACCACATCCTCAGACATGCCAGGATCCTTTTCATTGACTACAGCTCTGCGTTTAACACAATAGTCCCATCAAAACTATATCTTAAATGGAAAGACCTCTCGCTGCCTAAATCAGTTTGTGCATGGGTCCTAGATCTTCTAAGATGCAGACCGGAAGTTGTTAAAGTTGGTGACCTCACTTCCTCCACATGCATTCTCAACATATGCGCCCCACATAGATGTGGCTTTTTTTTTTCTTCTTCTTTTTTTTTTCTCAAGGCCTGACTAAGCGCGTTGGGTTACGCTGCTGGTCAGGCATCTGCTTGGCAGATGTGGTGTAGCGTATATGGATTTGTCAGAACGCAGTGACGCCTCCTTGAGCTACTGAAACCGAAACTGAAACATGACTGTGCAACTCAAAATGAATGTAACACCGTGGTCAGATTTGCCGACGATACTGCTCTAGAAGGGCTGATAACGAACAGTGATGAGTCAAAATATAGGGAAGAAGTACTGGAACTTGTCAGCTGGTGTGATCAGAACAACTTAGAAGTCAACGTATTATCACACTGCCTATAGCAGTCTTATAAGCTCTGGGAACAAGGAAGGGCAGATGGCAATGAGCGTGGAAACGATAACTGAAGCCAGCCTTCTTCATGAGTGATGTCCGGACAGACCCAGGCAGTACAGCAATTAACACATTAGATCACCACAGGCTCAGCTGAGTACAAATGGACTCACACACTCCGAGGCCAGTCGGTCCAGCACTTAGGGGCATCAGGCAATACTGAGGTCCGTTATGCTGGACATGTGTGCGAGAGCACAAAGAAAGCAAACCCGCGATGTGTAACTCCCAGCTGAGATAATGCAGCCGGACGGCAGGCAAATGAATAAATTCTAGAGATGTAGGCGAGTGATTATTTTTCATTAACGTGGGATACCATTTGGGAGATTGGTCAGTTCTGGGCTATACATATAAGGCTGAGCACGGAGACCCGAGAGAAGACCCCAGGAAGAGACCCGAAGAGCAGAGCCGAAGAGACAGGCCAGAGCAAACCCTTAGAAGAACGGTCTGCAGCTAGATGATGATTTCAAGAGGTATGTGACGTGTTAGATTCTAAGTCGACATAGGCAGTAGTTAGGTTAGGTTAGGTCGTAGAATGTCTATGTTGATAACTAAGAATGTTACCATGGATAGTTAACTGATATGATGTTTATACCAAGAATGTTGAGAATATGTGACTGAATAAACAAAAGATCTAGAAATGAATCAAGTCTCCAGAACTTGTTAGTTGTTATATGTTGTGAAATTATTCCCTCTCGTCACAATCTGTTTGATGGTGGTGTGTCATTCATTTGTTGGTTCGAGTCTACTCTCTACCTTTCCACATCTCTTAGATGGTAGGCTTTCCTCCCTGTATGAAATCTTATTGTGTCCGGTAACGTTAGGCAACAAACATAGGAACCAAAAGAAATCAGAGAGAATATACTGCATTCCCCTGAGCTGAAATGGGAGGGGAGAGGGGGGGGGGTGGAGATAAAAAAAATCGTTAAAATTGGTCTAGTAAGCTTGGTATGATAAAAAAAAACAACAACCGCAACAAAAAACACACAAACAAACAAACATCAGGCCTGCTACGGGGATCAAACCAAGCATGATCTGTTCAGAAACAAGTATTGTCTCATCCCCAACACCACGCCACATCTGACGTCACTGGTCGACCACATCTAATATCTAATGCTATGGGTCTTTTTAGCGCAATAAAATATTATTGTATTTGAGGTAATAACACCATTCAAATCATGTTTTCTTGACATATCTCGATTATTTAAGAAATTATTTTAATTCGCACGTAAAGGAGACGTTGACATTGCCTCAGGCACACTGCAACATGTATAGATCGGCACAAACCAGTCTGACAACAGGCTGACCGAAACTGAAAGCACCCCTTCCATCCATTTTTCTTTAATGGTCATTCCAGTTAACTAAGTATCCACTTTAGAATATTCATATGCAGTAAACACGTCGATGCCACACATAGTCAAGCACACAACACGCAAAGGAGTGGACCTGTCACAACGAAACTTACTGCTGAGGGAAGAGGTGAGTTTTGAGACCAGATTTTAAAGAAGTGAGGGAGTCAGAATGTTGGAGGTTTTCAGGGAGTGTGTTCCACGTTTTTGGCGATTTAAATGAAAAAAAAAAAAAAAAAAAAATCATGTGTCCGTAGGTAGGTCTTACTTCTGACGTGAGGTATCCTGAGAAGTCAAGTATCAGAAGAAGGACGACGGGCGCAATAGCCGAATGGTTAAAGCGTTGGACTTTCAATCTGAGGGTCCCGGGTTCGAATCTCGGTGACGGCGCCTGGTGGGTAAAGGGTGGAGATTTTTCCGATCTCCCAGGTCAACATGTGTGCAGTCCTGCTAGTGCCTGAACCCCCTTCGTGTGTACACGCAAGCAAAAGATCAAATACGCACGTTAAAGTTCCTGTAACCCATGTCAGCGTTCGGTGGGTTATGGAAACAAGTACATACCCAGCATGCACACCCCGAAAGCGGAGTATGGCTGCCTACATGGCGGGGTAAAAACGGTCATACACGTAAATGCCCACTCGTGTATATACGAGTGAACGTGGGAGTTGCAGCCCACGAACGCTGAAGAAGAAGAAGAAGAAGGACAGGGTTGGCAACTCGGAGTATAGATAATAATGGGAGGAGTTCAGAAAGATACTCTGGGTCAGACCCCTGACTGTAAGAAAAAAGTCAGTGGATAGCTTATGGTGTATTGATGAGAAACAGGCAACCAGTGGAGAGACGGAAGGAGAGGAGAAATAAATATGGAAATACCGAGGCTCAGCTCTGAGAGAAAGTGTGTGTGAGAGAAAGCGTGGGGTTGTGAAACAACAACAAAACAGCGTGGGACAAACAGTCACTTTCCTCGCAGTGCTGTGACAGTGAGGTGAACACTTGTTCACTGACGTGGTCATGTCTGGTCTTTCAACGGTGAGCAGTTGTTTTCCGCTCTCAGCCTCAGAGACGGTTGTACTACCTACATTATGAGTCTGTTTGGTTTCTTTGTTCATTTCTCTCGGTGTGTGTGTGTGTGTGTGTTTGCACTCTCCTTTTCAACTGCTGACGTTTATGCCAGAAGTGGATGCCTGTCAACATGTCATTTTAAGATCAAGGTGAAGAACTGCATGGACTTTGTGACGTAGAAAACAAAGATTTGATGTTCTGTCACACTTTGGCTTCTCCCGGTTTGAACTTCGGAAACGGTTGTTTCGTCTGCAACGAGGCCTGTTTTTAAAGTCCGAGGTAAGAAATGCTAGCATGATTTGTGTTTGCTATTAAGGCAATGGCGGTTTTCATCGCAAACAATACAGGTTGCATCAGTTTGGTCGTGGGCTGTATGGGCATAACATTCGTTTTTCGTAAAACACGAGAGTTGAAATGGTTATGTCAAATTTTGAGATTTTCAAGCAGCACTTCCAAATCTATCACGGTTTTTATATTTAAAAGATTTTGAAGTGGCTGGTGCATCTTCACATCACGGCGACAATGACAATCCCAACTCATAGGATCAAACTGTAGGCTGACCATGTAATCTATCAAAAATAACAGCGCATTGCTTTCTTAAAGAGTCTGTGCAAGATACGACAGGAAATTGATTTCCGTTTTGTTTTACTCCGTCTGTTTGATGTTTTTTTGGGTATTGATTTACATTCACCTAGATTTCATGGTGAAGGTTAATAATGTCAGGCAGTCTTTCAAAAAAAGTCTTCGTTTGTCTGATTTCTTTTTCTGCAGGGTCCACGTTCTATGTTTTTACCTACTTGTTTGATTTTGTAAAATGAATATTATTTTTAGCAAAACTGATTGAGACTTTTTTCTTTTTTTTACCCCACTGTTGATAGGAGTGGCGTTGGACAGGGTTTTTTTTTTCTTCTTTTCATTCCTTAACTGGGTACAGGAGTATACAGAATTGTTTATGGACATTACCTTGTGAGACCATGTCAGTTGATTGTATTGCCATCACATTAAATTATTTTGTTTTTAGTGTTCCCAAAACCATTGCACTTTGTACACTATGCCGCGTCACAGAACCTACCTTTGATCCATCCCACCTGTTGTAGAATCTACCTTTAATCCATCCCACC
>NC_134896.1:22590274-22610274 GCF_041734735.1 Babylonia areolata
TTGAAATTCTACTGTGACGGTGTGAGCGTGTGCACAGAGTGGAAGAGAAAGGATGATAACCGAAGCTGTCAGTGTTGTGATCAGTGAAGATTTTGACAACTTGTATTGTATTTTAATCCGTAATTCATTCACGCATCTATCCACGATAGGAAAAGAGCGAAAGGGAAGAGAAAAAGGTAAACACTTGTTCAGTGTACAGGTATAATTCACTATTCTTAATTTCCCCAAATATTCGCCAACGGCCATACCACGTTGAAAACACCGGTTCTCGTCCGATCACCGAAGTAAAGCAACGTCGGGCCCGGTTAGTACTTGGATGGGTGACCGCCTGGGAACACCGGGTGCAGTTGGCTTGTGTGTGTGTGTGTGTGTGTGTGTGTGTGTGTCTATTTTGATTCTTTCAAACTTTTTTCTCTCTCTTCCGGACCGCTGTGCTATTTTCTTTCTTTCCTTTGATTTTCTCTCTCATTCATCTTCCTTTTCTTTATTCAATTCATTCGTTTATACACACATAGTTGTGTAAATCAGTCAGCTGTTGTCATGTCTGACTGCACTGACATTTTCTTTTCCTTTTTTTTTCTTTTCTTTCAACTCGACATACGTTTTACGTTGGGTGATGGTGGCTGGAGGGCGGACAGCAACACGTCAGGGGGAAAGACTGCTACGAAAGTACGGTTATATTCTGTGAAGAGTTATGTCTCTTCGACTTGCTGGGCCACTCGACCTCGCGGTTTCGAAAATGTTTGGTCTCTTCGATAGGATGTTTGTCTGTCTGAATAGCTGTCTGTATATATGTCTGTCGGTCTGACTAGATGTTTGTCACGAGTGGAAGAGAAACGAAGATAACATAAACCAGGCTGTCAGTGTACTAGTGATCGGTAATCATTTTTGACAACTTATGTTCTGTTTTAATTCGTAATCCATTTGCGCATTTACTCGCAATAGGAAAAGAGCGAAAAGGAAGAGAAAAAGCTGAACGCTTGTTCAGTGTATGGTTCATGACCTTTAAACTTCCTTAAACAGTCGCCAACGGCCATACCACGTTGAAAACACCGGTTCTCGTCCGATCACCGAAGTTAAGCAACGTCGGGCCCGGTTAGTACTTGGATGGGTGACCGCCTGGGAACACCGGGTGCTGTTGGCATCTCTTTTTACATTTATATTCTTCACAGCTTTTTTTTTTCTCTCTCTCTCTCTCCCGGACTGCTATTTTCTCTTTCTTTTCGTGCATTTTCTCTTTTTCCTGTTCCCTTTCTTGTTTCGAGTCAGTTGATTTCTACACACCATACTTGCGTAAATAAGTTATTGCTGCTGTCATATCTGACTGTACATTTTTCTTTTCCTCTTTTTTCTTTCGTCCACATACGCTGCACTTTCTGGTCATTGTACACGAACACTCAGTTCATCGATATATATATATATATATATATATTGATTGATTGATTGGCATGTAATTCGTCAGTTTTCCATTTCAGTACCAGCCGTAAAGTCCATTTTCTCTCTGGAATACGAGTATAGCGAGAATATCCATACCCTTTTTTACGTAGTTTTGTTTGACTTTGAATTATTACTTTTTTTTTCCTTTTTTAATTTTTTTGTTGTTGTAATGTTTATAATCTGGGTATGATAAATTGAGCGGAAGGGCTGACATCCCCAACACGGTCTAGTCTTATTTGCCCTGAAGAGCTAAATGGTTTGGATCGATAGTGTCATGAACTGTGGTTTCTGGGTTTGTCTTGGTGATTTTTTTGTTTGTTGATCGACAGTTTTGTGTTGACGTGGTTGAGCATTTGTATGGTTTGACCGTCCTGATATGGTCCTGTGTCGTCGGCTGGACTATAAGCAGCAATAAAAACAGAGAGAGAGAGAGAGAGAGAGAGAGAGAGAGAGAGAGAGACTGACATTTGATTTTCTAAGATTTCACAATTATACACAAATAGCCTTACTTATGAAAAACATATGTGTACATCATAACAACTGAGAACTGACGGAAGGATGGCACTTGCATAGAATTATAATACAAAATATAGTATGTTGTCCATTTCTTTTTCTTTTTTCTTTTTTTAGTTAAATAGTAAATAAAAATCAGATTGGAAAGATAAACTTTTGTGCTTGCTCACGCGCGCGCGTGTGGTTCCCTTCGGTGTTAACATCAACATTCACACACAGGCATGATAAAATTCAATGGAAACTTGAGGACATTCAGGGGAAATAAGTCATAATAGACTAGCGACATCTCATAGAAGCTGCGGTTCTTTCCCTTGAATCGGTGTTGCCGTATTTTTGCAGCTGTCTTTACTTATTTATTTATTTATTTATTTTAATCCAGGTCGGATGTCTGATTAGTGGTACTTGGAAGGTTATATTGATGACGATGTATTTACTGCATAACCTTGATTGACAGACATTGATAAAGTCATGACGAGATAGATTTGAGATTGGATTCCAATAATGGATGATATATATTAATTTTGCCGTTCCACGCAGCGTCAGTGGAAGGAACTGATGATGAAATTCAGGTCAGAGAAAGCATGGAAGACAAACTGGGCTGGGTAATGTTCAGACATCATTCAATCTCAAGGTGGTTGTATTTTTCAGTGATTGTCTCTTATAATTATGATGTCTGTGAAATTGTGGGTGTGTTGATTTGATTGAATCATCCAGTTCCATTAATAACCACACAGAGATGAATTGTATAGTATCCGAAGCAGAGAAGAATTCTTCTGGCGAATTCCCTATGCAATTTCCTAATCAATGCTTCTAAACAGACAACGCTGCTCAGGTGGCATATCAGTATGCAACCCAAGTCCTGTTTTTAAAACCTGGTTTTGGTGTACAGCTTATCATGTGCAAATGTGTTACTGATGTTGCAGTAATTGGATCCGCGTGTAGCAGCTGCTGCTGATTTTTTGTGGGTGTGGGGAGGAGGGAGGGAGGGAAGTTGGATATATTGGCGCGTGTGGTGGTAATCTCTTGTGATAGGCGGCAGGGCAGATGTAAGGTGGTTGATTTTTTTTTTGTAGATGAACTCTGCTGTTTGTGTGTGTGTGTGTGTGTGTGTGTGTGTGTGTGTGTGTGTGTGTTTCTTTTTTTTCTTTTTCTTTTTTATTCGTTTTTTCCCCTTTTGTTCTTTCTTTTTTCTTACTTTTTTTCTTTTTTATTCTTTCTTTTTCTTTTTTTTTCTTTCTTTTTTTCTTTTTTTTCTTTCCTTTCTTTCTTTGTTTCTTTTTTTTTTTCTCCTTTCCTTTCATGTTTTCCCCAAATGATGATAATCTTCATACTTCTTTTTGTGATAGAGACGGATACTACTACAAACAGAAGAGTGGTTCAGGACAGGAATGTTGGGTAATGTGATCTTCAGTATTTAATCTTCTCTTCGTAACGAACTGGTCAGTCTTCCCGTTTTGATGAAGCGGTCTCATGAAGCGGTCTGACTTTGTCCCTAACCGGAACGTGTCTTCTCGTTTAAAGCGGTTTGACACTGCTCGTAACTGGAATGTTCTTCCCGTTCAAAGCGGTCTGACATGTCCGATACTGGAACTTGTCTTCCCGCTTTAAGCGGTCTGAAACTTTTCATAATGAACTTAGTCTTCCCGTGTTTAAAACGGTCTGACACTGTCCGTAACTGGTATTTTTCTTCTCGTTTTAAGCAGTCATACACTTTTCTTACTTGGACCTTGTTAAAGCGGTCTGACACTTTTCGTAACGAACTTGGTCTTCCCGTTTCAAGTGGTCTGACACTTTTCATAACGAACTTGGTCTTCCCGTTTTAAGCGGTCAGACACTTTTCGTAACGAACTTGGTCTTCCCGTTTTAAGCGGTCTGACACTTCTCGTAACGAACTTGGTCTTCCCGTTTTTAATGGTCTGACACTTTTCGTAACGAACTTGGTCTTCCCGTTTTAAACGGTCTGACACTTTTCGTAACGAACTTGGTCTTCCCGTTTAAAGCGGTCAGACACTTTTCATAACGAACTTGGTCTTCCAGTTTTAAACCGACTGACACTTTTCGTAACGAACTTGGTCTTCCCGTTTAAAGCGGTCTGACACTTTTCGTAACGAACTTGGTCTTCCCGTTTCAAGTGGTCTGACACTTTTCATAACGAACTTGGTCTTCCCGTTTTAAGCGGTCAGACACTTTTCGTAACGAACTTGGTCTTCCCGTTTTTAACGGTCTGACACTTTTCGTAACGAACTTGGTCTTCCCGTTTTAAGCGGTCTGACACTTCACGTAACGAACTTGGTCTTCCCGTCAGTTTTAAGCGGACTGACACTTCTCGTAACGAACTTGGTCTTCCCGTCAGTTTTAAGCGGACTGACACTTCTCGTAACGAACTTGGTCTTCCCGTTTTAAACGGTCTGACACTTTTCGTAACGAACTTGGTCTTCCCGTTTTAAACGGTCAGACACTTTTCGTAACGAACTTGGTCTTCCCGTTTAAAGCGGTCTGACACTTTTCGTAACGAACTTGGTCTTCCTGTTTTAAACGGTCTGACACTTTTCGTAACGAACTTGGTCTTCCTGTTTTAAACGGTCTGACACTTTTCGTAACGAACTTGGTCTTCCCGTTTTAAACGGTCAGACACTTTTCGTAACGAACTTGGTCTTCCCGTTTAAAGCGGTCTGACACTTTTCATAACGAACTTGGTCTTCCCGTTTTAAACGGTCTGACACTTTTCGTAACGAACTTGGTCTTCCCGCCGTTTAAAGTGGTCTGACACTTTTCATAACGAACTTGGTCTTCCTGTTTTAAACGATCTGACACTTCTCGTAACGAACTTGGTCTTCCCGTTTAAAGCGGTCTGACACTTTTCGTAACGAACTTGGTCTTCCCGTTGTAAGCGGTGTGACACTATCCGTAACTGGAACGTGGATTCTCATTTAAAGCGGTAACGAACTTGGTCTCCCCGTTTTAAGCGGTCTGAAACTGTCCATAACTGGACCTTTAGAGGCAATGATGTCAGTCCCTTGATTGTGTTGGGACTAGTATTGTCTAAGTGATGACTACTTTGATTTCAGTTGAGTCATTTACGTTTTTTTATGCCACGTTCAACACTTCCAGCAGACTCTCTCTCTCTCTAATCTAATCTAGTTGTTTATAGCACAGCTGACCGCAAAGGGGCCATCTCAGGGCTGATTTCACTCTCTGTCTTCCTCTCTACCTCTCCATCCCTCCCTCCCTCTCTCTCTCTCTCCCTCTCTCACAAGGAACAGATGGGTATTAAATAGCAAGGGTGGAGAGAGAGACAGAGAGACTGGAGAGAGAGAGAGAGAGAGAGAGAGAGAGAGAGAGAGAGAGAGAGAGGGAGGCATGCATGCATGCATCGTAGTTCACGACTGACACGAACGTGAAGAATAGTAAACAAAAGTTTATTATTATCAATCTTTGCCACTATCAGTATACAAAACATGAACAGTAAATAACACATCCAACAGAACGGGAAGAAAAAAAAAACGGGAAAGAAAACGAGTACAAAAGCATGATTATATAATTTTAAAAAAAACCGAAGAGGTGGGGAAACTGCACTGAGGATCAAAACTAAAACGCACATTATAAACCAAAAAAAAAACAGACATACAAATAAATACATAAAGATACATAAAAGAACAAAGCAAATATACATACAAGTAAGAAATACATAAATATAAATAGTTGAATTACAAAAAAAACAAAGCGATGACACATTCAAAAGGTCTCGTCCCAAAAATACAACAGTCAAAAATTGCTGATGAGCGTAGCGCTATAAAACCCTAAGTGACGAGTTTCATCAGGAAAATAACAACAAAACAACAACAACAGATACCGTAAATGACAGCAGACTGAAAAAAAAAGTACGTGTGTTTGTGGCAAGCGACGGATATTGAATAGTCTGTTTCGTAATTCAGACGACAGATTTTTCACGAGATGTTTATGAATTATAAAGAGCCGCGCGCGCACACATAGTTTACCGTTTAGTAGATAACATTATTTGCGCAAGGAAGCGTGTCTTCAAAGTAATTGGAAACAGCTCGACACATCTGCAATTTAACAAACGCCATCCGCTTTGTCCCTTGTTGTCGCGCATCGCAGAAAAAACAACAGCTGGCACCTTGTCGTCGACTTTTATTAAAAGTAACGGGCGTTTGGACGTGGTGGAATGATTGACAGGAAATCAGTTACTCGTCATATGATGTCGTAATGTCACATGTCATCGCACACTTTTTGACCTACGGGTGGCTCTTACGTTAGAGGCCTTGTGACGTCACCATGCGACTCGCGTGTTGGCATTATGATGTCACACTGTTTGTCTCTGTTCTTCTTTGCCTCGAACATAATTATATGTATACATGCGTCGTGACACGCTTTGTGATTCGAACGACTTCGTTCAAAACTTCCACAACTGTGACGTTCTAATGCTGTCCTAAAAGGACAATACTTTTTCTCAGCCAAATTTCGGGAACTCGAGTTCAAAATCGAAATAAACAAGAAAGGTGGTAGAATAGTGATTATGTGTAAGACAATAGAGAAAACAAACAAACTGGAAAAAGTGATAATATTCTTAAAACAAAGTGGTGACAGTGACAAACGCAGAAAACAGGGGAAATTAGGCAGGGGAGATAGCAGTAGAAGGGAAAGAGGATGAGGAAAGCAGGGAAGGAGTAGGCATTAAAAATATCAAGTGGTATTAAAAAAACAAAAAAACTGGCCTTTCCTGGACAATGCATATGTCGTCTTTGGTTGAGATTTTTCTGAACTAATTTCATAGACAAAAAACGTTTTTGAAGTGACCATTTCTAATGCTACGCAAGTTACAGAAAGCAGAAAAAAAATATAATGAAACCATAACCACATGAATAAACACGAAAACACATTAAAACAGGGATATCTGACCTGACTATTTTTATTTTCATTGAGGGAGATTCTGACATTACCTCTGAAGTTGACATATCAGATAATATTACCTCTGAAGTTGACATATCAGAAAAATTGCTGCCAGCATTTAACCTTCCATTAAAAACCGGAAATTCATTCATTAAAAGTTAAAAGTCCAAATTTATAAAATATGTCCATAATTGCATAACATAATGAACGATTGTGTCATTTTAACCCTCTTTAAAACAGACAAATTCAGTTCTAAATTGATAGATGAAAGGGTGAACAGTTCGTTAATGTACAAAAATAAACCTTTTTTTCTCATATGGATCGTTCTCTGGTTGGTATTGGAAAGCAGTATTAATCGGGAACTAATATACCTCAGTTCGTCCGCTTTATTTAAATGTCTTCCTTGCTGCATTAACAGGTACGGTATATTTCGTTCTTTCCTTCCTTAGGCAAAGACGGCTTACGCGGAATAAGCAAGCAGAACCCGATACAGTAATGACTGGACTTAAAGCCTTATGGAAGTAGCGAGTCACTAAAAGGGCAATTTATTTATTATCTTTTTATTTTATTTTATATAGTTCTCTTTAAAGCCCAACTTTGGCAAGCAGAAACATCTATGAATATCATAATACAGCTTCACATTGGCAATGCTTTATATAATAACCCGTAGCACTGGTAATGACTATTGCAGTAATAAAACCACCCTAACGGGGACATCATTAACCAAAGTTTTATATATCTATCTAAGCTAGTTGATTTGTCAAGTGGAAAATACTGTCACGGCGAGAACAAACAGCAGCTCGGTAACAACGCTAACAGGGCAGTTTAACCATCATGTTTTTCGAAGGCGCATTAACTATGGAAAGTTATCCATAATAAGCGTATAAACAGTGAACATGATATTCATCTGTAAACACACAACAGATGGGAGACAAGAAAAAAGTCAGTTTTTATCATCTTTAGGAGGGGTGGTGGTGGGGGCGTGGGGGTTAGAAAATAGATCTTTTATGCATCCATATTTCATCGTAAAAGTGGCCGTATTTCGGGGAAGGGAAAGGTGTAAGAACAGACGATAATCTATGAAGCGGGGACAAAGCACGATCCCCATTTTCACGAATCCATCTCCCACTCTTATTTCTCCTCCATACACATATATACAAATTTACATCCAGAGAGATTACCGAATGTACAGTCACTAAGACCAACATATTTAACTGCAGTAAGAAACCACGCCTTCGCAGACAAATAAACAAGTAAACCCTTCTGTTCAAATCGGTGGATTTTGTGGAAGACTGACTTACAATGATGACTGGTTTTCACAAAGTCCCCAAAACAGGAGGACGTCCAAAGGGACATTAGACTAGGTCGCCACAGCTGTCACATACGTTTGCCAACAACAGGATATCGTCATGCAAAACCCACGCTCAGCACCTAATGTTCAACAGCTATGAAGATTTCAAATGACGGCCATGTAGACCACTGCATTTAAAATGCGAAGTATGATCAGATGGATTTCAAAAGAATGACCAGATTATAAAATAAGAAGGGGGAAAACAAAGAGAGAAGCAGTCTTAATCAGCCAGTGCAGGTAACATCAGCTGATACTCAAGGCAACCGGTCATGCGCAGAACCATATCGGCTAGAATGCAAAGCGGGTGAGAACGACTAAAATTAATTATTACACAGTTCCGATCAACTTTTGAAGCTAAAAGCAATGTCAAGAGACTGCAACAATGATGGAGAGGTGAAGCTGTAAATATCTAAAAGTTTCAGATAAAAAGATTTAGGGGGTTACGAATCGGTATGGAGAATGCACAGAAAGATCCGGACAGTAAAAAACCGCCAAAGAATCGAAACCCATCGAGCTGTTTAGGTTTGAAGACACAAAGGCAAAAGGAGCGAATGGCGAGAGATATAGACTGGATTGAAGGTGATACAGATGACAAAAAAAGTGAAAAAAAAAGAATATACACAAAATAACAATAATATCAAAGCTGTTGAAGCTATCATAGTCATGTAACAAAACTAAAGCTATTTCCTATTTTGTATATCTCGGTAAAAGCATATATATATATATGAGCCAACATCTGCATGAGTTTTGTTTCATGCATATAAAAACATAATTACACACATACTGCCTTGTAAATAAAAAAGAAGGACGAAAAACAATACAAATAAGGGTTGTATCAGATCTGTCGACAGAAGAGGTAAGGCTGTTAAACAAATCCATGGCAAAACCCGAATTACCGCAAACTTCAATGGGGTGATCGAACTGCCTCAGAAATGTGGACATAAATCAATATGCTGATTTTGTATTCGAAGAAAAAAAAAAATCAAAACACTGAGGGGAAAGAAAACATTCACGTATATAGCCGGATCGCTAAACCATACTCACAAAGAACAACTTTAACGCTTCCAACAGCCAATACTTCGTTTCTTCATGGCTTGTGAAAGCACAAAAACATTTCTAGCGTAGTGAACAACTGTCTTATAGTCTGACCTTCACGGTGTAAAACCAAACATGCAACATATATATATATATATGAAGCTGAAACACAAATACACACAAACAAACACATACCAACAAAAAGAAAAAGCAGACAAATGCAAACCCACATGTGATATTAACATGCATTCAACAGAAACGCGCAAACTGCCACAAAGGCTGGTTATCGTGCAACAGAATGTCTTTCGCAACTCGGACATCATACTTATAAACACACCAGCTCTAACTCGATGTCAAGAACGCTTATGCCAAATGAACAAGTCAGTATATACAAACTAAACAAATGTACATCACAATACTATGAATCAGTCTGCAGTTCAGAAGGAAGGAAGGAAAACGGAGTGATGAGTATACAGACAACAAAAAACAGCATTTTATTATTTCAAAAAAGCTAAGTACAATAAATATGTGGAAAAAAAACAAACTAAAACAACAACAGCACTGGTCAGTTATTTAAAAAAAGCTAAATGCAACAATGTATTTTTGATAAAAAAAATAAATAAACACACACACAAAAAAACAACAACAGAAAACACCACCACTGATCAGTCAACAAGGCGCCACACTGGCAATAATAATAATAATATCCATTCAACCAAAACAACATGGGATGAAAAAATAATGCTCCAAGAAGAATAATAATAATAATCATTGATAAAAGAGCATCAGCTCACGAACAAAGATGGTCGAGCGCGCGTGAGCAGGGAGTGAGGTTACTTCCGGCGCAAGAGCCCCGCCTGGCGGCAGGACTGGCAACACTTGCGGGCAAACATCCGGTGACCACACAGTCTGGCCGTGACGATGAGATGACACTTCATCTTGTTCATGGAGTTGACGCACTTGTCCCGGTGACCTGTGAGGGGGGGAAAAGAACAGAGACTTGGTACACACGTCCCAGTGACCCCAGGGGAAAGGAAAGCTAGATCTACGTCTATCTGCACCTAGATTATTTTATTTTTAAATCTACATCTAGATTTTATTAGCTTTGATTTAACTAAAGTCATACCTAGACTTTATGTGCTTTAATGCAGAATAGATGAAGTCATTTATTCTTCAACCATTTCTATATGAAGTAGTCTTCACCTGCGGCTTACTTATTCTCAAAATTGCATTGTGGCCCTGTGTGTGTGTGTGTGTGTGGGGGGGGGGGGGGGGGGGGGGGGGGGGGGCGCATCACCTGTCCATCATTTTAGATATAAAGTTTGATTTTAGGATTAAGACTTGACTGACTAATCTGTTTGAATGTCGAACCTTCGTATCTTTATTATGAACAAATCTACTGCCAAGTTGATCGTGCGACGCCCCTTCTTTGCATCTCTCCCAACCCTCCCACTCTGTGAGTGTATTAATTTAATGACGGAATGATTGTCTCCACTTTTAAAGAATTCTGGTGGGTTGCATGATCGATCTTAGCTATGCGAAAGCAGCTGAGCTGTTACTTAAGAGTTTATCAAGTTTCAGTTTCTCGAGATGATGTCGCTGCGTTGGGACAAATCCTTGTACGCTACACCACATGTGCTCGGCAGATGCCAGTCTGGCAGCATTCCTCAACGTGCTTAGTCAGGCCTTAAGCGCATGCATGTTACATTTTGTGTGCCCATTGGAGTGGATATCTTCTACAGAATTTTGTCAGAGGACAACCGTTTTGTTACCATAGGTCCCTTTTTGTCAGTACGCCAAGTGCGTGTTGCAGCACACGGGACCTCGGTTAATCATCTCGTTCTAATGACTGGACCGTGAGTCAAACTAGTGAGGAAAGGGTAAGACCGGGTATCGAACCCAAACCCTCGCGGACACTGCATTGGAGGATAAGCGTCTTGACCATTCTGTCACCGTCCTCCCATTTTGGCTGGGCTGTGTAGGTAGGTAGGCTGTGTAGGTAGGTAGGCTTTTGTAACTGAGACTTCACGGGTTTTTTTTTTAGATCGCGTGCTTGTCAGTGGGGGTGGGGTGGGATGGGAGGGTTCTGACCCCTTCCACACCCCCCCCCACCCCCTAGTCCATCACTTCTCCCGTGTGGTGGTCCAAAAGCCCAGTTCCATATACTACCCAGTCCGCATCAGTTTGCCCCCTGTCTTTAGCGAAGCTTGGGGTTGAAGACAAAACCAAGCTCAGCCACCAACAGAGAGCTAACTTCTGCGGACTCGGTAGTATGCGGAGAGAAATGGATTTCCGGGCCACCTCATGGGGGATTTGAGGGGAGGGGAGAGGGGCCGGAGGGCGGGTCTCTCCTTCCACCTCGTGTCAGTGATCACTGTTCACCAAGAGAGAGAGAGAGAGAGAGAGAGTGTGTGATCACTGACACGTGACGGAAGGTGAGTCAGGGTACACTCCAGCTTCGAACGTCACTTGAAATGGAAAAGTGTCGATGCTAATGGTGCAAAAAGCCGGATGAAGCAAATACAAGAGAAACTTGAGCGAATTTCCCGAAACTTGATTTCAAAAAACAGGCTTGTACATTACTCAGAAGATTATACACAAAAGAAAGAACATAAATTTCACAGAGATAATTTATTTTCAGACTGATTCAGACAATACAATTTCAACTCAAATTCATTTCCTAATTCGTTCACATCAAAGTGTTAATTCAATCTCATGGGATACTATGCCATTCGGCATGAACATTTTTTTTTGGAGTGAATCAGTAGTAATAATCTTACAAGATAACAATCACATCTGTTAGAAGTTCATGTATGTTACCGATCCATAGCGAGTTACACTCGTACAAGATTTTCTACAGCAGGTACAGTCCACATAGTATCCTTAAAAAAAATTCACACAAAAATCATTCAAACTGTTCTTGAATTAACAAATACTCAAAGTGGCAACAATTTTTCTTTCACTTTCATTAACAATATAGTTTCTGTTTATCGTGTTGATTACATTAAATGAATTTTTGTTTCATTATCACGGTAATTACTCCAAGCGTCTAATGCGCTGTGCGAACCTTTTCGAGAGTCAGACAGAACTGCATCAGCATCATTTTACTGTCAATATCTGGGAGTGAAAAATGATCGTGATTATCAAGTGATCCTCAAGATCTATGAAAAATAATAGATTTGATTAAAAATAAAGAAACGGACATGGTGAAAATCCTGTCATGTTATGCTCACACGTATTCAAAATGTTTATTAATTATTTCTGCTTTTAGTATTATGTGATGGTTTTCCATTTGTATTTTCGTTATATTTTTAATAGCTGGTGGTTGTTTTAATTTTTTCGTTCTATTTTGTTTTTCCCTTTTTTTTTTTCTTTAAAAAAAAATACTTTTATGTTGTTTACTTGTCTATGTTGTGTTGATGTTGTGTTCATGCACCTAACCAAATTTATCTAATTCTAGATAATCACGTCATTCTCTCTCTCTCTCTCTCTCTCTCACCCCACCCCACCCCCATTCATTCATGTACATTTAAAAAAAAAAAAATATATATATATATATTGAAAGCCCAGCACTCACTTTGCAACTGGACCTGCAGGTAGGTGATGTCGCGGGCCGAGCCGCCCAAGGAGTTGGTGCCCACGCAGGTGTAGACGCCGGCGTCCTCGATACCCACCTGGGGCACCACCAGGTTGTCCCCTTGCTGGTAGGCCTTGGCCCCGGCCCGTGACGTCACGGGCACCCCGTTCTTCTCCCACGTCACAGAGGGCGGCGGGTAGCCGCTGACGTCACAGCGGAGCCGCACTGTCTCCCCTTCCATGGCTACTCCGGAGTGCGACTGGATCTCGGCTTTGAGTTTCTCTGGTGGTGGAAAAATAGTATTATTATATTTGTGTGTGTGTGTGTGTGTGTGTGTGTGTGTGTACGTGTTCTGTTTTTTGGTTTGTTTGTTTTTTATATGTCGATTATTAATACCATGCTTGCGCCTGTGTTTGTGTGTGTGTGTGTTTGTGTTTGTGTGTGTGTGTGTGTGTGTGTGTGTGTAGGGGATAATGGCCATAGTCAGGTGGTCTTGCTAAAAAAAACAAATAAAAATAAATAAATAAAAAATCACCCCCTTTGCGTGCCTGAAAGCGGACTGAATGACACAGGAATCGAATGAAAACGAAGGATGAGTGAGTGCTCTACGACGACAACGGTACTCACGTGCAATGACCAGCTGCATGTCCCGGAAGACAGGGGTGTCCACACCGTTCTGGGCCGTGCACTTGTAGGTGCCGGCATCCCGCTCCGTCGCCGCAGTCACCATCAGGGTGCCGTTGTTGAACACCACGTAGCGGCCTCCGCTGGTGGAAAGAAAGAAAGAAAAAATATGAGGAGAGGAGAGGGGTGGGGAAGGGGTGGAATGGTAGATCAGTGAAGTGATGTATCAAAGTGCCAATTATTATTATTATTTTGGGAGTGTGTGTGTGTGGTGGGGAGGATTTTTTGGACTTGGTTGTGGCTCCTGTTCATTTGTGTGTACCTGCTCTCTCTCTCTCTCTCTCTCTCTCTCTCTCTATTTCATTCACACACACACACATGCACACACACACACACCGAGAGTTCTGAGTAGAGGACGTCAAACCGAAGTGTTCTATAAATATCTTCCTTTTCTGCATGTATATTCCATATTTTGCAATCCTGAACCTTTCATCCATGCATACCTTTTTCACGAACTCAACACATTTCACACTCACTCCTCCCCTCTCCTCCCCTCCCCTCCCCTCCCCCCTGTGCTTAACAACAGAGCCAACACCGACATGTACATTGTATTTACCTTGACCTCTTTTTTCACGAATCTCGCAATTAACCCCGCCGCCACCGTCTATACTGTGCTTCCATCACCGGCCTGTAGACCTCCCTTACCTGAAGGTCCTTCACTCCTTTTTCATGCACCTCACACTCCCCCCCCCCCCCCCCCCCCAACTCCCTCAACCCCCTGCGCTAACAACAGTGCGAACACTGTCTTGTGGACGGACCTTCCTTCTTCATGCATCTCACACTAATTCCCACCACCTCTGCTACCAACACACTGGGCTGTAGACCTTCCTTAATTAACTGCATCCATGTGCCTTCCATCTTTACACCCCAGTAAATGCATTTCACACACTCTCTCCGCCCCCCCCCCCCCCCCCCCCCCTGTGCTAACAACAGTACCAACAACGACCTGTAGAAACCTTTCTTACCTGTAATTATATGCCTTCCTTTCCTGTACCTCCTTTTTTTTATGCATCTCATACTCACTCCCTCCACCCTGTGTTGACAACAAGACCAACACTGACCCCCCTCCCCCTTTTTCTCAAGGCCTGACCAAGCGCGTTTGGTTACGGTGCTGCTCAGCAGATGTGGTGTTGCGTGTATTGATTTGTTCCAACGCAGTGACGCCTCCTTGAGCAACTGAACTAACCTGAACTGAACTGAACTATAGACCTTGGTATGCACACCCTTTTTCATGAATCTCGCACTCACTTCCCTCCTGTGCTTCCGACACCAGCCTGTGTTGACCTTCCCTACCCATGTGCCTTCCTTCCTTTGCACCCCATTAAACATGCATATCACACTCACTCGGAACCCCTCTCCCCCCCTGTGCTAACAACAGTACCAACACTGACCTGTGGAGACCCCCTTAACCTGCAGTCATGTGCCTTTCTTTACCTGCACCTCCTTTCCATGGCACCTTGTACTCGCTCACTCCACCGTGTGTCAACAACGGAACCAATACCGACATGTAAGACACCTTCCTTACCTTGCAAACCCTTTTTCACGACCTCAACGCATCTCTAACCCCCCCCCCCCCACCACCACCACCACCCCCATCCCTTCCTGTGTTAACAACAGTGCCAACACCGACCTACACAGACTTTCCTAACCGGCACCCCGTTTTCATGCATATCATACTCGTTCAATCCCTGTGTTAATAACATCGACATGTAGACCTTTCCTTACCTGCAATCACGTATCTTCCATACCTTCACTCATTTCTTTCATGCATTTCAAACTCACTCACTCACTACCCCCCAACCCCACCCCACCCCCATGCGCCCCCCACCCCCATCTGTGTCAACAACAGTGCCAGCACCGACCTGAAGAACTTTCTTAACAGCTCATCCTTTTTCACGATCTCGACGCATCTCTCACTCACTACACCCCACCCACTCACCCACGCACCCCTCCCACCAGTGCTAACAACAGTGCAATAACAGTAACCAGTAGAGACCTTACCTGCACCACCATTTCACTGCACCTCCCTCTCTCTGACAGCAGCACGCACGCACGCACACACACACACACACACACACACACACACACAGAGACTGACTGACCTGTAGATGGGCGCCCCCTGGAAGGTCCAGGACAGGGTGGGGGTGGGGGTGCCAGTGGCCTGACAGTGCAGGTAGGTGTTGTCCCCTGGGGCCACCTTGATGGTAGGGGGAGTCATCAGGACGCTCAGTGGGACTGGAGAGATCAGAGACAGTCAGTGGGTGATAAATGACACAGTCTATGGACCAGAGAGATCAGAGACAGTGGTTGATAAATGACCCCAAAAAATTTAGTGGATGATCCGATCTGCTTTTCGTTCCAAGTAAAACGCCAGCAGTCCGATAATATATGTTCATTATAATATCATCAATTAGAAACGAAAAGAAAAGAAAAACACATCAGAGAAATTCAGTGGATGATCAAATATCCAATCTTATTTTCATTACTAAAACGAAGATGCAGAAAAAATATGAAAAAATACAGATGCACGTGTGTGTGTGTGTGTGTGTGTGTGTGTGTGTGTGTGTGTGCGTGTGTGTGTGCGCACACGCGCGCATTTCTATGTGCGTGTGTTAATATCGCATGCATTAATTTAAAAAAAGGCCAATATACTTTGGGATATTTGAATCGAGGGTAATGACTGACGCAATGCATGTGACGGAAGCGTTCAATTGCTCGAGGGCAATGTGAACCGAGTAAGTAAAAAATCAACACCGATCTATTTCAATAATTTTTTTCGGTGACAATTATTGCGGGGATGGGGGCAAGGGGGCGGGTGGTGGGGGGGGGGGAGAGGAACGATTATACATCAGGGATGATAGAATGATGATGGAAATCAGTGCTGTGACCACTGCCAACTACGCTGCCATAAATTTAAGTCACCATCATCATCATGGCATCAAGCAAAAACAAAACCAAAACATAGCCTTACATAGCTATCACATGGCCATCAACCAAAGTCATCAACCCAGCAAGCAAGTCTTCTCGAGTTCACCAGATTTTGAAAGACGTCGACCTAATGGCAAGAGTCTCTCGAACACAAAGAAACGATAAAGAAAAAGAAAAAGAAATGAAATATGGAACAACAGCAGCAAAGCTTAATGCCTAAATAAGCCTTGAGTGTCAGTTCCGATTCCTTTGATATATTTATATATCTATCTATATAGATATATATCCACACACACACTCACACACTAACACACACACACACACACACACACATTATCTCTCTCTCTCTCTCTCTCTCTCTCTCTATATATATATATATATATACAGAGAGAAAAAGATAGAAATGAATATATATATATATATATATATATATATATATATATCTCCACATCACACATATCAATTCATCATGAAATAGGCTTTTTTTCAAGAAAGAGCGAAGGCGAGAAAACCAATAATTGTTAACAGTGTTATTTCACTTTCATTCTACACATTCCTTCCCAGGCTGTAGTTTTGTGCTGACAGCACCAGCCTTTTCCCCCATGACATTTAAAACTATATGTCAAGCAATGTAGTAAAAAAAAATAAATTAAAAAAAAACCAACAAACACCCCCCCCCCCCCCCCCCCCCCGAAAAAAAAAAAAAGAAGAAGAAGAAAAGAAAAAAACAACAACAAACACCAAAAACGAGAAAATTGCCCAGGTCATTCCACTGGAAGGCATCACACAGAAATATAATGAAATTTCGTGAAGCAGACAGCAGCTGTGGTGGGGAATGGAGGAGAAAGAAAAAAAAAAGATCTATCGAGGATGAAGAGATAATCACATTCAAGAAGACGAAGAGGCAGAGGCGAGAGGTGGGAAGGGGGGGGTGAGAGAGAGAGAGAGAAAGAGAGAGAGAGGGGGGGTAAGATGGGAAGGGGGTGGAAAGTGGAAAGAAAAGAATCTGAGATGGGGGGAGGGGGTCGGGGGGGTGGGGTGGGGACTGAAGGTTTTCATCCAGTTGCTTTCAAATAACTCAGTATGCAAGCAGTCCGATCAGAGTTTACACAAACAAGCAAGACAAGCACTAAAAGGAACAAGAAAGTAAAAGACATAAAAGAAGAAGAAGAAGAAGAAAAAAGTCAAAGAAATATGAGGATACTGACTGATATGATGAAAACAACAGCAGCAAAGAAAGGATTCAAATCATCACGCTACAACTTATTATAGTCCACTCATGACTTCCAAAGAAAGAAAGAAAAAAAAGAGATAGAATAGGCAGCATACAGCAAGCATGACCTGACTAATGTTAATAACCAATTTGTTTAATTAAACGGTTACACTCCATTTGATCTGACAATCCACCCCCCTCTCTCTCTCTTTAGAGCTCTCTTTCTAAATCATAAACAAGCACAGGAACACGATCACACACACACACACACACACACACACACACACACACACGTACACACGAGCGCACAAGATGCCAAGAATATACAACACTGAAACGTTTAGTTAGTAAGCTCCCGGAACAGGTAATGTAAAATTAATGAAAATGTCTAAACTAGATCGTTACTGACACTGGAAACACGCTATACTGCTTAAGAAACTATATTTTTAAAAAAAAAGCAGCTATAGAATAAGCGAGTTAAAACAAGAGACAATCCGATCACATTCGAGCAACAATCATGCGTTCCCTTTTGTTCATCGAATTCTCCGTCGGCGACAAAGAGCTCTATGGCTGATCCGCATTAAATCGCTACGTTTTGATTAATCAGCCGCTCGCGCCTCTTTTCAATATTAGTTTTAGGCGAGCAACAGTAAGCGCTATCGCAAACACACAAAAAATGGAGGGAAAAAAAAACACAAAACACACACACACACAAAAGCAAACTTCAAAATCATAATAAACAAAATCTGTTTTGGAAATAAGGGACAAAACACAAAAGCAAACTCTCTGAATAGGAAGGGGGGAAATCTTTAGGAAAGAGAAGAAGAAGGAAAAAAAAAAAAAAGAAGGCAAAAGTACAAAAAAAGAAGCAAACTGACATCAAGCAAGTACAACAACAGCAACGGGAACAAACAGCCGACAAGTGGTTAAAGCGTTGGACCTTTCAATCTGAGCATCCTGGGTTCGAACACCCGGGCCACGGCGCCTGGTTGGTACATGGAAATCTGAGCCATCTCCCTGTCAAAGTGTTCAAGTTGTACAGACTTGCTAGTGTTTGAACCTCCTAGCTGCAGTCAGTAAACTTGATCAAATGTGCACGTCCAAGATCCCCGAAAGCCATGCCCGGCAATCGGTTGAGTCATGAAAACTAACGTATCCAGCATGCACACCCCCTGAAGACGGAGTATGGGTGTCTACATAGCAGGTTTGTGCACGTACAAACCCACTCACGTACCTACAAGTGAACGTGGGAGTTGCAGCCCACGAACTGTGAAGAAGAAAAAAGAAACAGCAGCAAATTTTAGCTACCAAATACACGGGACATGATTTTTTTTGTTTTTTGGTCTTCTTCAAGCATTACAAAGCTTCGGCAGCACATTTAGAGACCATTCCTCTGGAACGTTCCCTGAAGCATCACTTGGATACGATCAACAGTACTGTCCTTGGAAGTTACGCAGCAATGGGGAAAAGAGGGGGGGGAAGAAGAACAACAGATCAATCATTCATTCAATCAATCAATCAAGCAGAGGGAGGGAGGCAGGCAGGCAGGCCCAACGAACATGATTACCTCTGTTACCAGACAGGTCGGAGTCTGAAAGGAGGACACATCGGTTAAATTAAATTAAATAAAACGAAATAACAGAGGATCTCGCAGGCCCTCCTATCCTTCAGCTTTGAACTTTACAACAAACAATTTTACAGTCACCGCTCATCTCCACACAAACTCTTTCACTACAATCAAAACACACACACCTCCACGCCATCACCACCACCACCACCCCCCCCCCCCCCGCAAAAAAATGAAGCGACCCCCCCCCCCCGCCCCCCCCCCCCAGTCCCTCTACCTTTCCGCTTCACAACAACAAACAAATCACAACCAACCCACGCTACACATACCCCATCACAACTTTCATCAAAAAAAAAAAAAAAAAAAAAAGTCACCACAGTCACCCCCTCCCACACCCTTCCTCCCAACCATCACACCATCACCACTACCCCCACGCCCCCCCCCCCCCACCCCCTGACCCCCTGACCCCTCCCTCCACCTCGCCCCCCCAAAAAAAACTTTGAAAATGACCCCCCCCCCCAACTCTACCCACAACACCCACTGACCATTCCCCCCTCCCTCCCCCTTCCATTTACCTTTCAGTTTCAGCTCGTAGCGTCGCACTTCAGGGATGTTATTGCCGTCGCTGATGTGGCAGGCGTAGAAGCCGCTGAGGTCGTCGTCGATGTTGCGGATGATGAGGGTGCCGTTGTTGTGGATGTGGAAGCGGCTGTCTGACATCAGGACGTAGCTGGCCACGGAACGACACGACAATACAGTTCATTCCAGTTCAGTTACTCAAGGA
>NC_134896.1:22617774-22622774 GCF_041734735.1 Babylonia areolata
AAAAATAAAGAAAACTGAGAAGAAATAAATGCAACCAAACAGATGGAACAGCAAAACAGACAAAGAATAAATATAAGAATAAAATGAAATGTTCAGATATAAACAAATAATAATAATAATAATAATAATAATAAAATGAAATGTTCAGATCTAAACAAATGAGATAATAATGACGATGATGATGATGATAATAATAATAATAATAATAATAATAATAATAATAATAATAATGATGATGATATAATGATAATGATGATGATGATGATGATGATGATATAATGATAATAATAATGATAATAATAATAATAATAATAATAATAATAATGATGATGATGATAATGATAATAATGATAAACAAATAAATAAAAAGAACAAAAAACAACACAAAACAAGAAAACACACTGAAATAATAATAAAAAAAATAAGAAGGAAGAGCCAAGAAAAAGGGAAAATATTAAAAAAATGTGCATTTTAAATTTACATAATGTAGCATGCAATCAGTTAACAGTGAACATGTGTGGGTGCCGGTATATTCTGTTGGCAAGTGAAGAAGAAAAAAAAATTGAAATGTTAGCTGCATGAGTAGTCAGTGAATTCAATGAATACAATACATGATTATAAACAGCATCAATATCAAAGTGTAGAACTGTAAATACAAATCAGCAATCTGTTAGCCATTGCTTTTAGGAAAAAGGAACACTGTTAACATTGCAAAGATAATGGCTAACACAATGTAATGATAAGTCTCAACCAGTATCAATCTTTTTTTTCTTTTTTAAAGGAATCAAATTATTCCACAGTACACTTGATTCAACAAAATACCACAACCGAGGTTTAAAAAAAGTGAAAATCCTACGGTTAGAAAGAAAAAAACAACAACAACAACCCAACAACCCAATATATCACGAATGAATTAAAACAATGAGTTAAAACAAACTTTGAAAAGAATATTATCCAATTCCGATATTATCAATAATCAAAACTGATTAACGAATACAAAACAAAAATTTCCCCCATGTTTGAAAAATGTAAAAAAGAAAAAAGAAGAAAGAAAAGATGTTATATACAAATTGGAGATCGCAATTTTTTTTAAACATTACCTTTTGTGAAATATTGTCCATTACACGAGTGTTAGAACGTCAAAAAGTGGCCAAAAGGAAGAAGAAAAGAAAAGAAAAAAAAAAAAGCCAATCTGACTCAAGCTTTAACTCTCTCCATACGAACGGCGAAAGAGACGACGTTAACAGCGTTTCACCCCAATTACCATCATCAAAAAATTGCAAGTGAAGGCTCTTATACTGAAGAGGTGAATGTTGACAAAGAATACCACAATTCTGACGACGGAAGCTAAAGGCTGGGTCATTCAGACACCCACTGGACATCCGAGGGGTCTGTGTAGAGGAGAAGAGAGGACTGGCCGTACTGAGTGAGTTAACAAAAAAAACTCAGGACAACAACCAACGGTATTCCCTCTATTTTATTTTGTCGTTGAGGGGCTCTGTGCCAGTTTTGCTGCCAACAAACCCCATCACCACCACCACCACCACCACAACAACAGCAAACGACAACTCACCTCCAGAGGGCTGGGTAGGGGGCAGGGGTGACCACCACATTGGCGTCCCCGGCGTCCGTCCGGCAGAACTGCAGGCACTCAGCCTCGCTGCTGAAGCGGTTGCCGTTGCCGTCGCAGCCCGTGTAGACGAACCTCTGGCAGCGCTGGACGAAGCTGTCATAGTACCACTTGATGTCGTAGCCCCGGCAGGTGCCGGCGTCTGGGTTCAGTTTGCAGACCTAGAGGTATCGGGACGGGGGTGGGGGGGGGAGGGGTGGGGGGTTGTATTGTATAATGTGGTGATGGGTAGAATAGGAATAGAATAGAATAGAACGAACTAGTACAGAACAGAATAGATCAGAACAGACTACAACAGAACAGAGTAGAACAGAACATAATAGAATAGAACAGAACATAATAGAACAGAACAGAACATAATAGAACAGAACAGAACATGATAGAACAGAACATAATAGAACAGAACAGAACATGATAGAACAGAACATAATAGAACAGAACAGAACATAATAGAACAGAACAGAACATAATAGAACAGAACAGAACATGATAGAACAGAACAGAACATAATAGAATATAGAATATAATAGAACAGGACAGAATAGAACAGAACAGAATAGAACAGTTCATTGTCATAAAACCTTAAAGGTTTCCAAGACGACAAAACATAAACACGAGCATAATTATTATGAAGAGAAACATTCGTGAACAATTTTCGCCAGCATTTTTTTTCTCAAGGCCTGACTAAGCGCGTTGGGTTACACTGCTGGTCAGGCATCTGCTTGGCAGATGTGGTGTAGCGTATATGGATTTGTCCGAACGCAGTGACGCCTCCTTGAGCTACTGAAACTGAAACTAAAACTTTCGCCAGCCTTGGCTGTAATTCTTTTTAGAAAGATCAATTCGCTAGGCTTGTCATTTGGACGACGTTATGTCGGTAAAGGATCTGTTTCTGCCAGTATTGTATTTTACTCAATTGTCTAAAAAGATGTATTTCGTCCTGTAAACTCTTAACAGGCAGCATACTGTGGTATAAAGACATCGAAATTCTTGATTTGTAAAACACACACACACACACACACACACACACACACACACACACACACACATACACACACACACAGATGCACACACACACACACATACACACGCTCACACACACACACACACACAAGCACACACAAGCACACACAGACAGACACACACACACACACACACACACACACACACAACAGCACACACACACACACACAGACACAAACACACACACACACACACACACACACACACACACACACACACACACACACACACACACACACACACACACACACACACATTCACTCACTCACTCACAAAACAACAACAAAAAATTTGAGTATACAGGCGAACCCCAAACGGCGAATCGGGAACACACTCCATCAGTGATATGCGAAACCGGGAATAGGGGAGCAAATCTTAAGAAAAAAAAAAAGGTGAACTAGGGAATAGCGCGAATCGGGAAGTCACCCCCCCCCCCCCACCCCCCGCACCTCCTCCACAAACCCACACCCCATCCATTACCTCCTTGGACCGACTTCCAGGCCCAACCCCGGAAGAGGAAGAAGCCGACGAGGAGCCGTGGCTGGCGCACTTCTGCTGGCAGGCCTGCTGGGTGCCGAAGTTGTTCAGGTTGCCCTGGCAGCCGCCGTAGATGAACTGGCGGCAGGCGCCGCTGGCAGCGTCGTAGAAGTATCGCTGGAACCCGCCTCTGCAAGGCCCTATCACCTTGGGCTGGCGGCAGATGTCTGGAACCAGTCGCAGACACAACAATATAACAGCATTTATTACTATCATCGTTGTTGTTATCGTTGTACCTTTCAATTGTGAAGAGACGCCAGCTGATATGGTTTGGACACAACACTCGACACACCAGTCTGTCTACAACAATCATGCAAGGCACCATCGAGAGCGGGAGAAGAAGAGGAAGACTGCGGAAGAACTGGCATGAGAATATCAAACAATGGACCGGACTCCATACACGTGAGCTGCTGCCGGCGGATGCTGACAGAGACAGATGGAGAAGGGAGGTTGCGTCTGCGGTCCTCAGGTTTCCCCCAACGACGACTTTGTAGTTATGGGCCTGAGGTGAGGTGAGGTGAGGTTGTACTTTGAATTACTGTGTATTTGAGAGTGTCGTGTCCGACTATGACCACCAGAACAGCAGAGGAGGGATCTGCTGTCCAAATCTGTCCGGGCTAGTTTCAGTTTCAGTTTCAGTAGCTCAAGGAGGCGTCACTGAGTTCGGACAAATCCATATACGCTACACCACATCTGCCAAGCAGATGCCTGACCAGAAGCCTAACCCAACGCGCTCAGTCAGGCCTTGAAAAAAAAAAGAAAAAAAAGGTGAATAAATAATAGATAAGCTTACATAAATAAATAAATATATATATAAATAAATAATAATCATAATATAAAAATGTAGTAGTAGTAGTAGTAATAATAATAATAATAATAATAATAATAATAATAAAAAATAAAAAAAATAAATAAATAAGACAACAATGATGATAAATAAGCAAATAAATGTAAAACATGAAGACACACATACACCCACACATGCATAACAGATATGCACCAAACATTCAGTTTCACAGATATGAAAGCACAGTCAGATACATATAAACGTACATGAGCTCCAACACACACACACACACACACAATTCTGGGCTAGAATTTGATTACAGTGGAGAGTGTCTTGCCCACGTTACATCTCCACTCTCTCGGCCAAGAGGGTTTTTAGGACAGTCGGCGTTGGGGATGGTTCCCAAAAGGCCAACTAGCCCCCGAGGGCTGCTGCACTAAGAGCCAGTGCAATCTTGCCTCCTCGTTTGAGAGTCGTAGTCCTTCACAAAAGACTGTGCTGTAAAAATGACTTCCCACTGCAATGGAGGAGAAACCATTGAATATACTGCTCTCACTTTGCTGTTGGCTCTACTGTAAGCTTACGTCAATATGTGATATAAACCGAGCGTTGGGCGCGTGTATGTTGTTGTTACTTATGATGTACGAATGCGTTGGTCGGGCACGGACGAAAGCGCAAACAGTTCGACAAGTATATACAATGTTCAGATGTTGTAAAAGTGGAGTGTGTGATTATTGGAAGCAACTATTATTATCGGAAGCAACTGCGTGTTTCTTTCTTGTTGAACAGCATTTTGACTGGTATCATTAGTGTTCATTTTCAAGTTGCACTGAGCAGAGCTCAGGTTGACGGAACCAGTTCTGCTAAAGACACGGGTTGGAGGCTTTTGTTGTAGTGAATGACTTCTTTCTGTCACAAAAGACAGATCACAGATTACAGAATACTTTTTATCTCAACAAGAGAAATTCATTTATGGTGTAAAACACATAAACAATACACGGAAATCACAGTCATTCAACATGT
>NC_134896.1:22635274-22640274 GCF_041734735.1 Babylonia areolata
TGGTGGTCTGGACGCTAGTCATTCGGATGAGACGATAAACCGAGGTCCCGTGTGCAGCATGCACTTAGCGCACGTAAAAGAACCCACGGCAACAAAAGGGTTGTTCCTGGCAAAATTCTGTAGAAAAATCCACATCGATAGGAAAAACAAATAAAACTGCATGCAGGAAAAAATACAAAAAAACCAAAAAAAAAAAAAGGGTGGCGCTGTAGTATAGCGACGCGCTCTCCCTGGGGAGAGCAGCCCGAATTTCACACAGAGAAATCTGTTGTGATAGAAAGAAATACAAATACAAATTCAAAAATACAAATCATCATCCAACACCTTACCTTCCGCCGACTTGACGACGGACACCACCTTGTGGCGCACGTCCAGGTAAGGCACGCTCCGACAGTAGTAGGCGGCCGAGTCCGCCTCGCGGGCCCGAGAGATGAGCAGCTCGCTCACCAGGCGGTGCTCCGAGGGCGTGGGCTGCGCGCGCACCGACAGGTGCTCGTGCTCGCGGCCCACGCGCTTGCCGTCGATGAACCACTCGATTTCCCTGGGCACTCCGGAGGGGCCCGAGGCCGAGCACGTCAGCCGCAGCTCCTGTCCCTCCACCACCTCCTCGCTGCCCGTCATCACCACTGTGTGTGTGTGTGTGTGTGTGTGTGTGTGTGTGGTGTATTAATGATAATGATATTCATCAGTTTCTATCACAGATTGACATTAAATCTACATGCAGTATGGCCAACAGCAAAGTGAGGGCTGTAGAATCAATGGTCTCTCTATTGCAACGGGAAATCATTTACAGCTTGGTCTTTTGTGAAGGACCGTAATTATGACTCTCCAACTGTACTGGAAGGCAAGATTGCACTGGCTCTTAGTGCTGCAGTCGGGGTGTGGTGGGGGGGGGGGGGGGGGGGGGGGGGGGGGGGGCAGATGGCCTTTTTGGAACGATCCCAACGTCGACTGTCCTAAAAAACAACAACCAACTCTTGGCCGAGAGAGTGGGGATGTAACTTGGGCAAGACACTCTCCACTATAATCATATTCTAGCCCAAGCAGAAACCGTTGATCATACAGCTCTAACTTTGCTGTTGGCCCAACTGTAAACTTATGTCAATACTACTATCCTACTGCTAACAACGGTACATTTATACTACTACAGTGCTTGGAAACACTTGACAATAACACTTCAGTTAGACACAAAGCATATAACACACACACACACACACACACACACACACACACACACACACACACACGAGGGGGTTGGGGGAATGGTTTGTTAGTTTTATCATCTAAAATAATATAATTATATCATAGGTCTTTGAAAAAGCTTAACAGGCACGCATAGTAGAGGGGATAAAAAGTGTGTGTGTGTGTGTGTGTGTGTATGTGTGTGTGTGTGTGAGAGAGAGAGAGAGAGAGAGAGAGAGAGATGCACATCAAGCGGACAGACTCAGATAGAAAGACAAAATCAAAAGTAGCAGCCACAACACACACACACACACACACACACACACACACACACACACACACACACACACACGCACGCACACACACACACACACACACACACACACACACACACACACACACACAAACACACCACACAAACTCCGCCCATACCCCTCACATCCCCAACCCCCACACAAACACAAACACATACCACTCCCCGACCCCCCCCCCCCCCCCCACCCCCCATCCCCATCTCCCGACACAACACACAACACACACACAACCCGACCATCACACACACACACACACACACACACACACACAAACTCACACGAACTAGACTGAGGAGGAGGGTTGAACGTGTACGGAGCAGGTGTGGTAGTAGTAGAAGTAGTAGTGGTAGTTGTAGTAGTGGTAGTAGTGGGAGCTGGGGCGCGGGTGACGGGGGCGGCCGTTGGGGGCGCCACCCCCATGCACGTCTGCTGGCACTGCTGCAGGGACAGGAAGTTGTTCTCGTTGCCCTGGCAACCGGTCCAGTAGAAGGTGCGGCACTGGCGATCCAGGCGGTCGTAGTACCATCGGGCCAGACGACCTCTGCACGGACCGGCCTCTTGGGGCATGTCGCAGATGCTGACGAAATCTGCAGTGGGGGGAGGGGGGAGGGTGGAGGGGGGGAGGGGAGGGAGGGGGATGGGGGGTGGAGACACACAAAGACATTTTTTTCCATTTTGCCTGTTTTTTTAAATTTTATTTAATTTTTTTGTTTTGTTTTGTTTTCCGGAAGAGGAGTTGTGAATGTTTTATTTTTTTTTTTTTTTTTTTTTTTGCTTGCTGAATGATCTGTATATATTACGCCACACCACACCACATTTATCATAAAAGAATAAGAAGAAAAAATGAATGAAGGAATAAAGGAAGGAGGGAAGGAAGGAAAGCTGGAAGGAAGGAAGAAAGGAAGGAACGAACGAACGAACGAACTTGATTCATATAGGGTACGTAAACATTTCCACACTTAGGTTGCGTGTTCACAACGCCACGCACACTCAAACACACACTCAAATAAAATAAATGTCTGCACTGTAGACGTCTCCCTGCCCTCCTCCCCCTGCCCCCCCCCCCCCCCCCCCCCCCCACACCTGATATGTGAAGTGGAGGAATTCATGGTTTTGGCTGACACTGGAAATAAGACGGGCTTTTTTGTTTGTTTTTTTTGTTTTTGTTTTTTTGTTTTGTTGTTTTTTTTGTACTGGGGACATCACACATGCAACGTAACACAACACAACACAACACAACACAACAAAAAACAACACAGCAACAACAACACGGACACAAACCAACTCACCGGGGTCCTCCGTCACGGGGGCCTCCGTGGCCAGGCACTCCGCCTCGCACTCGTCCCTGTTGTCGAAGCGGTTCTCGTTGCCCGGACAGCCGCCGTACCAGAAGCGCGCGCACTCCTGGCGCTCCGCGTTAAAGTACCACTTGACCTCGTAGTTGGTGCACGGGCCGCGCTCGGATGCCCCCACGCACCGTTCCCTGTCTGGATGAAAGAAAAAAAGAAAAAAAAAGAGGGATGAGGTTAAAAAAAAATAAAAATAAAAAATAAAATCGAAGAGCAATGAGGCAGAATCAGAATCAGTATCAGTAGCTCAAGGAGGCGTCACTGCGTTCGGTCAAATCCATATACGCTATATCACATCTCGCCAAGCAGGTGCCTGACCGGTCAGCACCGTAACCCAACGCGCTTAGTCAGGCCTTGAGAAAAAGAATCAATTAAATAAAAAATATAAATAAAAATAAACAATAATAATAAAAATAAAATAAAATGAAATAAGTAAAAAATACATGCCACCCCCCCCCCAAAAAAAAAAAAAAAATAAAAAAAAAAAAAAAAAATAAAAAAAAATAAAATAAAATGAAATAAATAAGGCAAGGAGAGCAAAAGATTGACTGACTTCTTCCTCTTCTTCCTCCTCCTCTTCCTCTTCTTATTCGTTCGTGGGCTGCAACTCCCACATTCCACTCGTATGTACACGAGTGGGCTTTTACGTGCATGGCCGTTTTTACCCCCGCCATGTAGGCAGCCATACTCTGTTTTCGGGCGGGGGGTGCATGGTAGGTATGTTCTTGTTTCCACAACCTACCGAACACTGACATGGATCACAGGATCTTTAACGTGCGTGTTTGATCTTCTGCTTGCGTATACACACGAAGGGGGTTCAGGTACACGCAGGTCTGCACATAATTATGTTGACAAGGGAGATCGGAAAAAATTCTGCCATTAACCTACCAGGCCCGTTACCGAGATTCGAACCCGGGACCCTGTTTAACAATCAAAACAACAAACATATGCATTTAGAAACAAGTACAGACAACCTGGTAAACATATACACGGTCCAAAGTAAAAAGTTACTCACAGACACTATACCACAACTGACCACAAACCAAATTTGTGCATTTAGAGATAAACACAGACAAAACAGGGGGAAACACAAGACATACTCCAAAGTAAAAAGTTACTCACAGAAACACAATACCAACAAAACTGACCACACACACACACACACACACACACACACAAAATGTGCATTTAGAAACAATATACAGACAACACAGGAAGAAAAAAAGACATGATTCTAAGCAACAACAACAACAAAAAACCCAAAAAACCCAAACAAACAACTAACTCACGGATACACAACCCAAACATACCTCCTACAACGTCAGCCAACTTGTCCTTAGTAGTGGTGGAGGGGGTGGTGGAGGGGGTGGTGGTGGTGGTGGTGGTCCTGGGCCTGGGCCTGGGCGTGGGCCTGGGCCTGGGCCTGGGGGTGGGGATGGACGGGCAGCCTCTCATGTTGGGGCCGACCGCGGCGGTCAGGCCGTCCGGGCAGCAGCCGTAGCGGGTCTCCTCGCAGTCGCCCATCACCCCGCTACCATCGTCCTCCTCCTCCTCCTCCGCCCCAACACCCACCCGCTCCTCGTCACCATCCCTCTCCGGGCACCCTTCTCGGTTGTAGCCTTGGGTGACAGAGCAAGCGATGACAGGTTGAGTAAGGTGTGGGTTTGGTAGGGGGGTGTAGGGGAACAGAGTTCAATAATTCAACAACCAATCGATCAACTGGTTAATTAATAATAGTAAGCGAATATTCACGGGGTGGGGTCGGGTCGGGGGGCGGGTTGGATATTCTGGGTGAGGGGTGTGTGTGGGGGGGGGGTTTAAGGGGGAGGTGGTAAGGGGGGGGGATGAGGTTGGAGAGGGTGAAAATATCTAAATCAATCAATCAGTCAGTCAAATCAAATCACTTTAATATAATATAATATAATATAATATAATATAATATAATATATATATATATATATATATATATATATATATATAACCAAAGCTCATGATTGGTAACAAATTTTGCCGGAGGGATAAAAGTATTTCAATGTGAAGTGATGGCCTAGAGGTATCGCGTCCGCCTATGAAGCGAGAGAATCTGAGCGCGCTGGTTCGAATCACGGCTCAGCCGCCGATATTTTCGCCCCCTCCACTAGACCTTGAGTGGTGG
>NC_134896.1:22660274-22662774 GCF_041734735.1 Babylonia areolata
TCTCTCTCTCTATCTCCCTCTCTGTCTGTCTCTATTTCTCCCTCAACCCACCCCCCTCTCTCTCTCATTCTTCCTCTCTGTCTGTCTCTATCTCTCCCTCACCCCACCCTCTCTCTCTCTATCTCCCTCTCTGTCTGTCTCTATCTCTCCCTCAACTCCCCCCTCTCTCTATCTCCCTCTCTGTCTGTCTCTATCTCTCCCTCAACTCCGCCCCCTCTCTCTCTATCTCCCTCTCTGTCTGTCTCTATCTCTCCCTCACCCCCCCCCCCTCTCTCTCTGTCTCCCTCTCTGTCTGTCTCTATCTCTCCCTCACCCCCCCCCTCTCTCTCTGTCTCCCTCTCTGTCTCTATCTCTCCCTCACCCCACCCTCTCTCTCTATCTCCCTCTCTGTCTCTATCTCTCCCTCAACGCCCCCTCTCTCTGTGCCTCCCTCTCTGTCTGTCTCTATCTCTCCCTCAACCCCGCCCCCCCTCTCTCTCTCACTCTTCCTCTCTGTCTGTCTCTATCTCTCCCTCACCTCCACCCTCTCTCTCTCCATCTCCCTCTCTGTCTCTATCTCTTCCCCACCCCCACCCTCTCTCTCTATCTCCCTCTCTGTCTCTATCTCTCCCTCACCCCACGCCCCCTCTCTCTCATTCTTCCTCTCTGTCTGTCTCTATCTCTCCCTCAACCCGCCCTCTCTCTATCTCCCTCTCTGTCTGTCTCTATCTCTCCCTCACCCCCTCACCCCCCTCTCTCTCTATCTCCCTCTCTGTCTGCAAAACGTGGCCATAATTATACTTATATGAGGCATTGAAGAGACTTCGAATCGTTATTTTGTGAATGTTGTTGAGTATTGTATCAGCTACTTTTGATTGATTTGTGATGTTGGTTTATCGTGTCAAGTCATTTTCCTTATATATTTTCTTGTATGACACCCTTCAGTAAGGGGTTTTGGCCTTAATCTGAATAAAACATCGTTATCATTATCGTAAAACATCGTTATCCCTCTCTGTCTGTCTCTATCTCTCCCTCACCCCCCTCTCTCTCTGTCTCTATCTCTCCCTCCCCCCCCCCTCTCTCTGTGTCTCCCTCTCTGTCTCTATCTCTCCCTCACCCCACCCCTCTCTCTCTCATTCTTCCTCTCTGTCTGTCTCTATCTCTCCCTCTCCCCCCTCTCTCTCTGTCTCTATCTCTCCCTCAACCCCCCCCCCCCTCTCTCTGTGTCTCCCTCTCTGTGTCTATCTCTCCCTCACCCCACCCCTCTCTCTCTCATTCTTCCTCTCTGTCTGTCTCTATCTCTCCCTCAACCCCCCCCCCTCTCTCTCTGTGTCCCTCTCTGTCTGTCTCTATCTCTCCTTCAACCCCCCCTCTCTCTCTATCTCCCTCTCTGTCTGTCTCTATCTCTCCCTCAACCCGCCCTCTCTCTCTCTTCCTCTCTGTCTGTCTCTATCTCTCCCTCACCCCCCCCCCTCTCTCTCTTCCTCTCTGTCTGTCTCTATCTCTCCCTCAACCCCGCCCCCTCTCTCTCTATCTCCCTCTCTGTCTGTCTCTATCTCTCCCTCAACCCCGCCCCCTCTCTCTCTATCTCCCTCTCTGTCTGTCTCTATCTCTCCCTCAACTCCCCCCTCACTCTCTCTCTCTATCTCCCTCTCTGTCTGTCTCCATCTCTCCTTCATCCGCCTCCTCTCTCTCTCAATCTCTCCCCATCTGTCTGTCTCTATCTCTCCCTCACTCCCCCCCTCTCTCTCTCTACCATTTTGTTAATTCTTTTCCTATGTATTTTACTAACACCATGCATGTGCCTGCCTGTGTGTGTGTGTGTGTGTGTGTGTGTGTGTGTGTGTGTGTGTGTGTGTGTGTGTGTGCGAGTGTGTGTGTGTGTGTGTGTGTGTGTGTGTGTGTGTGTGTGTGTGTGTTTAATTTTCTTTTTAATTGATTGATTAATTATCCTCCCCCCTCTTTTATGTATTTTCTATTAACACCATAAAATTGATTTTTCCCCTCTCTTATGTATTTCTATTAACACTATGTTTTATCCCTTTTTTTTTCTTATTTAGTATTGCGTAGTGTAGACCCTCCTTAGGGCGGGGACTGGATGTAAAAAATATAAAGGGCACTAGTGTTTAATCTCATATCCTCGAAATAAAGAATTTGTCTTGTCTTGTCTTATCTCTCTGTGTGTGTGTGTGTGTGTGTGTGTGTGTGTGTGTGTGTGTGTGTGTGTGTGTGTCTGTCTGTCTCTCTGTCTGTCTATCTGTCTTTCTCTCTCTGTGCCTGTCTGTCTCTGTCTCCCTCTCTCTCCATCCACCCATCCATCCATTTCAACCCTCTCTCTCTCTTCCTCCTTTCTCGCTCCTGATGAAACCCTGACCAATACAAAAGCCCATATACCGCCCTCCTCACCCACCCTCCCCACACACACACACCCCTCCCTGCCTCTAAAACCCCCCCCCAAAAAACAACCCCAGAAACAAACAAAAACGAAAAAAAAAACAACTTCTGAGACCGGCCCTTTGCA
>NC_134896.1:22675274-22677774 GCF_041734735.1 Babylonia areolata
AAGTTTATTGCTTTATCTTTTTGCTTTTTGTTTCTTAAGGGCATTTACCTATGCTTACATGAGATCTATCGTCTCCTCCGTCTATAAATAAATACATCATAAAATGAAAAGGATTGGGTTTTTTTGTTGCTGTTGTAATATTTAGAACGCTGCAAAACTTTTTTTTCTTAATGTAATCACCAGGGAGTGTATTTTGGGACCCATATCAGCGCTGTAAAACTCTGTATACTGCGTAATGCTTTTTCCAGAATATGTAGCGTTGCGAAAAACTTTCAGTACTTTTTTCATAACATTTCTTCTGCCTCTTCTTCTTTGTTCGTGGGCTGCAACTCCCACGTTCACTCGTACGTACACAAGTGGGCTTTTACGTGTATGACCATTTTTACCCCGCCATGTAGGCAGTCATACTCCGTTTTCTGGGGTGTGCATGCTGGATATGTCCTTGTTTCCAATCACCCACAGAACGCTGACATGGATTGCAGGATCTTTAACGTACGTGTTTGATCTTCTGCGTGCGTATACCTACGACGGGGGTTCAGGAACAAGCAGGTCTGCACACAATTATGTTAATCTGGGATATCAGAAAAAAAATGTCAACCCCTTACCCACCAGGCGCCGTTACCGAGATTCGAAACTGGGACCCTCAGACTGAAAGTCCAACGCTTAAACCACTCGGCTATTGCGCCCGTATCATAGCAGTTAAGAGCTGCACTTGTTTGTTTGTTGTTGTTGTTGTTTTGTTGTTGTTGTTGTTGTTTTACAAAATGATTTTTAGAACATGCACTGAAGTAACAGTCCTTAAAACGGATTTCCTGAAGGATAGTCAGTAGTACAACATTCCTCAACTCCAGAATGATGATGTTGTTCATACCATTTAGCATCAAATGCAAAACTTCTTAACTTAGATAATTTTCTTCATAACATTTAGCAAGTCAAATCACCTGATCTCTTTTCCTTTTCACATTTTGGGTGAACCCCAAAGGATTTTCTTCACGACATTCAGCTGATGTCAAACTCCTTAACTGAAAGGATTATTTTTCATAGCATTTAACGATGTGACATTCATTGCTCATAACATCGATCAATGCACAGAACTCCTTTTCTCAAAGGAATTGTTTTCATTAAATTTTACCGATGCAAAACTCCTCTCACATCGGTTCCTGGACCAATCACCCACCCATTACATATACAATTCTTTTTTATCGAATTTATGAACTTACCTAAAAGACTAGCACACAGCCAACAGCTCAAGTTCTGTATAATAGTCAGTTCTGTCTGACTGTGACCACCAGAACAGTAGTAGGAGGTAACTGCTGTCCCGACTAACTGGGCCAGAGTTTGATTACAGTGGAGAGTGTCTTGCCCACGTTACATCTCCACTATCTCGGCCAAGGGTGTTTTTTGTTTTTTTTTGACAGTCGGCGTTGGGATGGTTCCCAAAGGCCAACTAGCCCACACAAGGCTGCAGCACTAAGAACCAGTGCAATTTTGCCTCCTAGTTTGAGAGTCGTAAATGACTTCCCACTGCAATGGAGAAACCATTGATCACACAGCTCTCACTCTGCTGTTGGTTCATGTGTAAGCTGATGTCAGTCTGTGATATAGAAGCTGGGCCAGGTTCTAGTCAGGGAGCAAACAAAGGAGACCGAGGTGGGGGTGGAGGTGGTGGGACTGGGGTGGGTAAAGATGGGAAACCCTCCTGACCACTTTCAGTGTTCGAATCTGTCTGTACCTTTTCCGTTCACAGGCATGCGTTTTAGGCCCTCGGACACAATACTGTTTAAAAAGCAATATGTCAGCGTGTTCTGTTTTTCTTTTTTTTTTTTGTAAATGACCTGATACAAGGACCATGGAAATGAGGTGTTATCGCAAGATACTAAACCTCAGAGACACTGTTCACATCACAAAGGAACAAGTAGCGCAAAACCAACCAATCCAGTAGTACATTGGATTGGACCAGTGAAGACCTGCTGACATCGTTTAAAAGAAACGAAAACTAACGCTGGTATGGCCATGTAGCAAGATCCAAGATTGCTAAAACAACCCTCCAAGGAACTGTTTAAGGAGGGCGGAGGAGGAGGGGGGGGTGGGGGGGTGGGGGTGGCATGGGTGGGGTACAACCGGAGGGGAAGACAGAAAAGAAAAGAAAAAAAGAAAGAAAACGATGAAGTGACAACATTGCAGAATGGACGGGAAAACCATTTGCAGAGACCCATGCTTTGACGAACAACTGACAGACTTGGAGGAATCTGGTGAACAGTTCTCCTCGCCCCAGCGACTCTTTGGAGTTGTGTTAAGAGGTCGTGGGGGGTGGGGGGTGGGGGGTGGGTGGCTGAAGAAGAAGAAGAAGAAGAAGAAGAAGAAGAAGAAGAAGAAGAAGAAGAAGCTACAACAGCAATACCAGACCGCAAGGTAAATAGCGCCAAAAAATGTCAGCAGTTCTCACGCACTTTCTCCTCTTCTGGGGTCACTGCAACAACATCAAAACTGAAAAAAATAA
>NC_134896.1:22695274-22702774 GCF_041734735.1 Babylonia areolata
TATAGTCAGTCGTATTCGACTATGACCCCCAGAACAGCAGAGGATTGCTCGTTATAAATCAACAACTTATATCACAGACTGACATGTTTACAGTTGGGCCAACAGCTAAGTGAGAGCTGTATTATCAATGATTTCTCTATTGCAACGGGAAATCATTCACAGCATAGGACTATGACTCAAACTAGAAGGCATAATCACGCTGGCTCTTAGTGCTACAGCCTTGTGGGCTAGTTGGCCTTTGGGAACCATCCCAACACCGACTGTCCTAAAACCCTCTTGGGCGAGAGAGTGGGGATGTAACTTGGGCAAGACACTCTCCACTATAATCAAAATTCTAGCCCAGATAGTAGGGCCCACACGTAAACGTATATCAATCTGTGAATAAGCTGGAACAGTAAGTGGTAGACTAAAAGAATCTTGGTAAAGGTCCGCTTCCATGAGACAAAAGAAGCAATATGTCGAGCCACAGGCTTTTCTTCATGTTCACAGGCATTTCAGTAAACATAACCCTGTTAATTGTTGGGTACACTGACGGGCGCAATAGCCGAGTGGTTAAAGCGTTGGACTGTCAATCTGAGGGTCCCGGGTTCGAATCACGGTGACGGTGCCTGGTGGGTAAAGGGTGGAGATTTTTACGATCTCCCAGGTCAACATATGTGCAGACCTGCTAGTGCCTGAACCCCCTTCGTGTGTATATGCAAGCAGAAGATCAAATACGCACTTTAAAGATCCTGTAATCCATGTCAGCGTTCGGTGGGTTATGGAAACAAGAACATACCCAGCATGCACACCCCCGAAAACGGAGTATGGCTGCCTACATGGCGGGGTAAAAACGGTCATACACGTAAAAGCCCGCTCGTGTGCATACGAGTGAACGTGGGAGTTGCAGCCCACGAACGCAGAAGAAGAAGAAGAAGAAGAAGAAGTTGTGTGCACTGTTTACAAGAGCCGTTCTACATCGATCATTTTTGAGGAGACGATTGGATGCCAGGTCATGAGTGGTGTCCCCACAGTCGAGGATAACTGGGTAGAGGAATAGAACTGTAATGTTCTATACCACCGCACTACGATCTTTTATTATAAGTCAGAACCAATCACATCTTTTTTTTCTTTCTTTTTAAAGTGGAAAAATATAATCGGAAGACCACAACCCCCTACCTCCGCCACCCATCCACTCCAGCTATACTTACTTGGTTTTTATCTGTATATAACCTTCCCAACCACTTGAACTGGACAACGTAAACTGAACTATTCTGTCCCAACTCCGCTTACTTATATATACTTGATTTTATCAAAACCGTCTCCACCGCTTTTCCTGGGCATCATAAACTCTTCTTGACACGACACCGGAGCGGCGGGCAGATTCAGCTTCAGAATCAGTTTCAGGAAGGTGTCAGAGCCCTGCGGACTGATCCACATAAACATCACCACATCTGATGTATAAAAAAAAAGAAAAAAAAAAAGACAGTGGCAGACGTGGTCGAAAAAAAAGAGAGTATATTTTCATATGATGATGGTAGCCAGGTGTTCAGTTCGGAAGTCCCACCCTGTACACTCTCAAAGCCCACTCACATCCATCCACCCGAAAAGTCCGGCTGCCATTAGTCATGGGATTAGTGGGGGTGACCCTAGCTGGGACAGGCCACCGAAAAAAAATTGTCAGTCAGTCAGTCCCCCGTCCGCTGGGTCACACTCACTTCTTCGCACCTCTCTTTCAATGGTCAGTGGCGGGAGTGTGGTGGGTGTGTGGGTGTGGGTGAGGACTGAGGGTAGGTGGGGTGTGGGAGGTGGTGGTGGTGGAGGGGTAGGGGTTCGGGGTAGCTTTTGGCGGGTACTAGCTAACTACATGTACACCGCGTCCGGATCCCTTCGGACGCCAGTTGTACGTACACACGCAGGTCACTCTGACATTGTTGAGTCCACTGAGGCCGACTGATATGAAGAAGGGAGGTGGCGAGAGAAAGCAGGCCAGGGTGTGGGGGTGTGGGGTTGTGGGGTTGGTGTGTGTGTGGGGGGGTGGGGGGGGGGATTGAGTTGATTGTGAACTGTTAAAGTGTAACTTTCCTCACTCCACCACCAACTGTAACACTCCTCACTACATCAAGGCTCTGACTTTGATATAGCGCGTTGGGTTCAAGCGGAGGGCAGGCATCTGCGTTTTCTTCTTCTTTTATATTTACTTATTCTCCCCCCCCCCCCCCTTCAAAAGCATATGTGGGGGAGCGTGTATGTATCAGTCCGAACGCTCTGACGCCTCCTTGGAACTGAAACTGAACTGAAACTCTCATCATTCCGTATGCCGCAGTTAACTACCAGCAGAGAGATTGGTTTCCGTACTTGTAATTGTGTTTTATTTGAATTATACACATGAATGGTTTTAATACTTTTATGTTAATTTATTTTGTTTGTTTCTTTCAGTTATGTGACAGATTTATTGAAGATAAGTGGTCTACACCTACTATGAAACTGTACACTCTTTTTTTTAGTAGGTGTGTGTGCGGTTGTGGGGTGGGGGTGACAAATACAGATGCAAACAGATGTACAGACGTTCTTCAGTGGTAACATCTGAGATTGGGAAATTGCTAGAATCTTAAATCAAGTGTTTGTCATTATGACTAGTCTACTGTTGTTGATAGTTCTAAAGTTTAGAGTCGCACTGACATAGATTTGATTGAAGCATCGGAAACCTGGAAGAATAAAGTCCCTCCCATACTAAAACGTTAATTTGGAGGATCAGATAGCTGGGGAATCATCAGTAGACCCGGGGGGAATAAATAGAGATCTGGAGGAACTAAGACCTGGCTGAAATAACATTTTGGGGAACAAAGACATGAGGGAAACATAGACCTGGGATGACAAAGGGACGACCCTTATTTGATCTACAACACGCCACACGTTCACAGCTTTCTGTTTTTCTTTCTTTCTTTTTTTTTTTTAAACCTTACACGGAATCAAACGACCATGCTCCACACACGCACTGCATCCATACGGGTGTCGCAGGATTGTTGCACCATTCCCTTAAAAAAAAAAAGAGAAGAAATAAATGTCACTGATGTAACGGTCATTGACGCTTTTGTACACGCTAGAAAGAACTCGGGAGAACACAGGCAATTACCGAAGATTCCTGTTTTGTACTTGGCGCGGGTGTTGGGGGCGGGGGGGGGGGGGGGGGGGGGGGGGTGGAGTGTAGGGGAAATGGGGGGAGGGGGGGGGCAGCGGGTGGGGGGAAATATGACGTCTCTGTGTTATGAACATTTTGCGATAACAGACCCAAACAAACAAACAAACAAACAACAACAACAACAAAAAGACAAACTCAAAGACAGACAGACAGACAGACAGACAGAAAAAATAAATCGGTCAGATTTTCTTGACACGCTGAACGATAGCACAAAAGGAAGGAAAAAACAAAGGAGTACAAAGGGCAGAGAGGCAGAAGGGATGGGGGGTGGGGTGGGAGGTGGGTGGATGCATGAAGTGGGGGTGCTAGAGGGTTTGGGGTGTGGGGGGGGGGGGGAGGGATGGGGGGGTTCAGTAGGGATGAAAAGCCGAAGACCTGACGCGAACTCCACACCTGATAAGAGAGAGGAGAGAGAGAGAGAGAGAGAGAGAAGACATCAAAGAGATCTCCTCACCAAGTACAACAGTCAACCCTCACACCCTCTGCCTCAGCCCAGGTCGCGAGGTCCTGGTGGTAGGTAGTACCAGGTTGCATGGGCCGCGAACTTTAGCTGCTGTGGCGCAGTTTGCTTGCTTTTTGTGTTCAGAATTTTTCCTTCCCCTCAATCTGTGGGAACTGGTCGTGGTGGATTTGATAAGGAAAGTTCTCAACGCTAAACAAACTTGTGGAATTAGCGTAGACTTTAGGGGTTACTAAAAAAAAAAAAATCTTAACTCTAAGCAAATTCAGCTTTGCAAAGATCGTTCTTCCTTCCCCGCCCTGTCCGCAATGCAAGGAAAGGAAAGGAAAAGAGGTTTATTTCATGTGCCTCCCCTGGGGGGCACAGACACATTCTACATTAGCGTCTTTGACACACACACACACACACACACACACACACACACACACACACACACACACACACACCATATAACTAAAACGTGATGTCAAAACGTAAGCAAACACAAAATGCCCACACGAGCACACACACACACACAAACACACACACAACACAAAACCACAAACAAATACAAAAAACCCCACAAATACACATTAACAGGTGATTTTCCTTAGTAAGTAAACAACAACAACAACAACAACACACACACACACACACACACTTACAAAAAAACAACAACCCAAAAAACAAACCAACCAAACAAAAATAAACAAAACAAACACACACACACACACACACACACACACACACACACACACACACACACACACACGCACACACGAGCAAACAAGCAAATACACATTAACAAGTTATTTTCCTTCGCTATAGACAATATTACTATTTTATCCTCTCAACATATAAAGTTTCATTGACAAAAAAAACAAACAAACACGTATGTACAGTTCTCATTCCTGCAGAGCAAGCACACATGGCTGATATACATGTCACGTTGGAATGCAAGGTCACGTTCCCAGCCACTACCCGTCTGTCGAAGCGTCCATGTGACCATCAACGGCAGTCAACATCATTCTGTCTATGTGAATTGTTGAGTTTAACAGCAACGCTCAGAAAAAAAACCAACCAAACAAACAACAACAAAAAAAAGTGTCACTAAGTGCATGGTTGTATGTTTCTTGAAACGATTCTCTTATCCAGTATTTGGTTCATGAATTCTCTAAGCCCCACGCCCACCCACACCCCACCCCTGACAGCAATCAGCTTTTCACGGCTCTCTCTACAGCACGGAAGAACCACGTCATCTGTGCTCGGCGCTCGTCCCCGAGGTCCATCAAGACATGAAACCCGATCGAAAAACCAACTTGGTTTCAATGGAGCGAGATTTCCTTTCAGAGGTGGACAGGCAGTTAGTCGCAAAAGCAAAGACCCCCAGCACACACACACACACACACACACACACACACACACACACACACAGGGGGGTGGGGGGGGGGAGAGTGAGAGAAACAGAGAGACAGAGAGAGAAAAAAAAAAACAGAGACAGAGAGAACGGAACGGAATGGTTTACTTACATATAGGCACAGAGAGAGACAGACACACAGACACACTGACAGAGACAGACAGAGAAAGAGACAGAGACAGAAACCTAAAAGACACCACAGCCAGTAACTGATTTCACACTTTAACTCCAGACCCAACAGTAGACGTTTGTCACGTCGGTCACAACAAGGGGTTTACAATTCAGCTCTACTCGCAGCGCCAAACAACGACAGTTTACCGAGCCAACATCACACCAAGGCCAAAACTAACTCGAACGGAAAGTCAACTCCCCTCCCCCCCCCCCACCCCACCCCTCCCTGACCCCTCCCCTCACCCTTTTTTTTTCTCACGACGGTGACAATAGACGAGTCGTGGACTTACTGGGCTTCTGAAGGTTTCACGTTTGCTAATAATGAAGGTAAGAGCTGGCGGTGAGAGCGATCATGAGAGCAGTTAGTGTTGTGTCGTGTCGTGTCGTGGCGTCCCTTCAAGATTATTGTGAATGGATCGCAATTATTGTAACGACGGAATTTGCTCTCCCAGGTGTACTGAAGAAAGAAAGAAAGAAAGGGCAGATGTACCATGATGAGCACTCATAGGTTGATTACCAACAATACTCGGTGTTACTGTGTCACGTGCAATTCACCCCCAACAATACTCGGTGTTACTGTGTCACGTGTAATTCACCCCCTCCCCCCCAACTATACTCAGTGATACTGTGTCACGTGCAATTCACCCCCCCCCCCCCCCAACAATACTCGGTGATACTGTGTCACGTGCAATTCACCCCCAACAATACTCGGTGATACTCTGTCACGTGCAATTCACCCCCAACAATGCCCCCAACCCCCCAATTAACACAGGAAAATTAGACACTTGTCCTCTTTCCTATCCATGCCTATTCCCCCCTCCCCCTCCCCCCCCCTCCACCTCACCCCTGCCCACCAAACCCCAACCCAACCCAACCAATAACCCAACACTCGCAGGCACGGCAGAGCCAAAGCACACACACACACACACACACACACACACACACACACCACACACACACACACAGAAGAGTGCCAGTGAAATTGACCAGCAGTGGAGGTGGTCACTCACTGACAAAGACAGCTTGGACACTGTACTCCTAAACTGTCATTCGTGCTTCGTCACACTGCTGCCATCGAGCTCAAAGCTTTAAAGCTCCACCCCTTCCCACCACCACCACCACCAGTACCACCGCAAACCCCCCTGTGGGTCAGTTTTAAGGTGGGAGGTAAACAGCACTTATCTTATCAAAGCCATTGTCAGACTGTTTGCTGTCTTGACAAGTCGCACAATGGTTGGTTGACAGAAAGGAGTTTAGTTTAGGACCCCGAGTCGAGTTCACAGGTCAAACAGGATACTGGAGAAGAGAGGGAGAGAGAGAGAGAGGGAGAGAGAGAAGGGGTGGGGGTGGGGGGGGTGGAGAAGCGTGAGAGAGAGGGGGGTTGGGGTTGTGAGAGGGGAGTGAGGTGAGAAGGGGGATTAACAGAAAAAGAGAGAGAAAGAGAGATCGTTGAATGGGTGTCACCTCCACAACATGAAAGATCATGGTTAGTGGTGCGAAATGAATGTCCTGTCCTGTCAGTAAGGACTTGACCCAACTGCTGACCAGCTGACTTATTGATTGGTTGATTGATTGCTTGCTTGATTGATTGATTGATTGAACAAATGTCGAAGGAAGGACTGATAACTATGTAGATGGAGGGGTGGAAGAGGGTTGATAAAAAAAAATTGACTTGATTAACTGATCTATCATTTTTATTTATTTATTTGTTTATTTATTTAATTATTTTTTGAGCCATCATAACTCCGTTCATTTCCCGTCTATCCATCGCGGGGTTTGTCTCTCTGTCTACCTCATCAGTGTTTCTCAGTCTCTCTCTCTCTCTCTCTCACCTAAGTCCTTCTTGTCAGCAAACCATAGAGACTCATTCACAGACTAGCTGATAATCTCATCAGACTAAGCGACTATCTTCTCATCAGCCACAGAAGCCACTATCTCATCAGCGAAGCCATATCTCATCAGACAGACAGGGCAGGGCCACTATCTCATCAGACAGGCGACTGTCTTATCGGACACGCTGCTATCTCATCGGACAAGCTACTATCTCATCAGACAAGCCACTCGATCGTGAGACAAACGAAGGCCTCCCCAAACAGCAGATTTTCTTCTCGTCAGACACACACACACACACACACACACCTTTGATTACAGATGGATGAGGAGCGGTCGAAAGTACTCCTTCGAAGAGCTGTCTCCTGATTCTGTCTCTGTTTCTGTCTGTGCTTAATGTGGAACTATGTCTGCCTATCTATCCGTCTGTTTCTCTCCTTCCTCTGTCTCTCTCTCTCTCTA
>NC_134896.1:22722774-22725274 GCF_041734735.1 Babylonia areolata
ACACACAGACACACACACACACACACACACACACACACACACACACCACAAACACACACACACACACACACCACACACAGACACAGACACACACACACACACACACACACACACACACACACACACACACTCATTCCAACTCCCATCAGTCATAAGAGAACTCGTAGAGAAAATAGTGGAAATCACATTATTGAAGAAAGAAAGTAAAGGCTGTTTTGCAATCAAACAAACAGTGATGGGCAGGGCATCTGCTAACGGTGTCTTGTGAGTTTTCCCACCTCGTCCTGCTGCTGCTCCTGCTTCGTTCATTCGTATGCACACGAGTGGGCTTTTACGTGTATGACCGTTTTTACCCCGTCATGTAGGCAGCCATACTCCGTTTTCGGGGGTGTGCATGCTGGGTATGTTCTTGCTTCCATAACCCACCGAACGCTGACATGGATTACAGGATCTTTAACGCGCGTATTTGATCTTCTGCTTGCATATACACACAAAGGGGGTTCAGGCACTAGCAGGTCTGCACATATGTTGACCTGGGAGATCGTAAAAATCTCCACCCTTTACCCACCAGGGACAGTCACCGTGATTCGAACCCGGGACCCTCAGATTGACAGTCCAACGCTTTAACCACTCGGCTATTGCGCCCGTCCCAACTCGTCCAATCCCCTCCGCGCCCCACGACCGTTCCCCCCCCCCCCCCGACACCCCCGCTGCCTACCCGCCCCCACCCCACCCCCACACCCCTCCCAAACCGCCCATCTCCCTACAATAACTTTGAACAAAACGATGGATTGAGTTAAAAAAAAAAAAAAAAAAAAAAAAAAAGAAAAAAAAAAAAAGCAGCACGTCAACATTGCTTTTGTAAATCTTCAATGATTAAAAAAAAAAAAAAGATTTCCCTTGTAATAACCATACATTTCAGGACAAAGTTCAACACGAAGGAAAAAAAGAAATCAATAGATTTTTGCCCATGGTCCATAGCTTAACTAGCGAGTCGTTATTTCATTTATTTACTTATTCAAGTTCTTTTCTTTACACATTTTTCACACAATTCCGTTAACAGATTTTTTTTTCTTCTTTTAAGAGTTATGTTATCTATTCATGTTTCTTGTCCCAGTCTTCCAAAACAAAGACATTATTTTTGCTTTGTCGGTCTGTTTGTCTGTGTTATTTGTCATCCCAGATTGATGGAAACACACAGAGTCGAAGTCGATCAAAAATCAAAATTTGGCACAACGTTAACCAGTTCACTATTTTGACTGTTTTTGATCAAGTATTTTCTTTTAACTGTTTTTGATCAAGTATTTTCTTTTGACTGTTTTGGATCAAGTATTTTCTTTCTCTTCTTTTTTTTTCTTTCTTTTTTTTTTTTCATCGCGAACGAAAAGCACTATAAAGCGTAGAATATCTTTTAACAGTTGTCCTCTTCATGGTTAAAGTGACCAGAATAACTCTCCTCCAGGGCGCCGTGTAAAAATGCTAATGGGCAAGGGGATGATGGCTCCTACTTAATTAGACACGCGTGTTAACGAAGGTAATGAAGTCGTTGGCAGGACAGACCCCGGCAGGACCCAAGCAAGTTGCAGGAAAAAGACGTTTCAGAGTTTTGGCCCTTTTAACTCTCTCCATACGAACGGCGAAAGAGACGACGTTAACAGCGTTTCACCCCAATTACCATCATCAAAATATTGTAAGAGGAAGGCTCTTATACTGAAGAGGTGAATGTTGACAAAGAATACCACAATTCTGACGACGGAAGCTAAAGGTTGGGTCATTCAGACACCCACTGGACATCCGAGGGGTCTGTGTAGAGGAGAAGAGAGGACTGGCCGTACTGAGTGAGTTCTGAGTGAGTTAAGAAATGAAATGGAAAGGGGGTTAGTCAGGTCAGCCCAGTGCAAGAGCTAATGATTATGCTTTGTCATCAAAATGAGCACTCTACCCAGCACACACGCTCACGCACATACACAACACACACACACACACACACACGCACACACACACACACACACACACACAACCCGTACACGTGCATGCGCATGTCTACGAACCCTACCTCAACACTCACACTCTTTCAGACACCACACACACACACACACACGCACACACACACACACAGACACAACTCGTACACGTGCATGCGCCTGTCTACGAACCCTACCTCAACACTCACACTCTTACAGACACCACACACACACACACACACACACACACACACACACACACACACACACACACACACAACTCGTACACGTGCATGCGCCTGTCTACGAACCCTACCTCAACACTCACACTCTTACAGACACCACACACACACACACACACACACACACACACACACACACACACACACACACATATTCTCACCTTCTGGCGACCAAATAATGCTCCCTTTTATAAGAGAAGCAAACACAGTATTCAAACCTTGTGTGTTCCTGTGAGTTGACGTGTGTTCCCTTCATTACCTAGCTGAGTTTGTGTGTGTGTGTGTGTGTGTGTG
>NC_134896.1:22747774-22755274 GCF_041734735.1 Babylonia areolata
TTTAAATCACTTTTGTATCTCATTTTCATGTACTAAAATGCCCAATACCTTCGGTCTTTTGACAAGCTAACTTTCAAGGATTTTCAATGGTTTTACTGTCCGGATACACTGAAAAAAATAACCCAAAAACGTTTTATCAAAAAAGAAGAATATAAATCATTCTAGCCAAGCAAACTTCTGTGGAAAAAAAACAAAACAAACAAAAACAACAGCGACATCAACAATAACTATACATATCTAACCAAAAGAAAAAAAGAAAAGAAAAAAAAAAAGAATTGCCGGTGAAGTCCCCCCACCCCCACACCACCCGGCTCCACCCACCCCTATCCCTACCCCCTCTTTTGCACTATTCTCTCTCTCTCTCTCTCTCTCTCTCTCTCTCTCTCTCTCTCTCTCTCTCCAGGTAGTACTAACAAAAGCAACACCAACACCAACACGCACACACTTGCGAGGCGATACCGAGACTGAAAACAGCAACAATAAGAGAAGAAAAACAACCCCCCCCCCCCCAAAAAAAAAAAAAAAAAAAAAAATCTCTCAGACGAGGGGTCGACCCTACTCCAGGACTGAGAAGGAGAAGGAGAAAGAGCAGGAGGAGGAGGAGGGGGAGGAGGAGGAGGAGGAGGAGAAAAGAGAAAGGCGATGAGCTGATAGATGACCACCCGAATGATCGTCAAAGGCCCCTTGCTAAAACACAGCAACAATGCCCTGCCCCCTGAGGACCTCCAGAGAGAAGAGGGGTGGGGAGGAGGAGGAGGAGGAGGAGGAGGAGAAGGAGAAGAGGGGGGGGGGGTGTGGCTCCCAGCACGGGAACAGTTTCAAAAGCAACCAACCCCACCACACACAAAGCCACAATTAGGGGTCAAGCGGCCGGAAAGAGAGAGAGAGAGAGAGAGGGGGGGGGGGGCAGGGGGAGGAAGGGAGAGAGAGAGGGAGACACACACACAGATAGAGAGAGAGGGAAAGGGAGAGAGAGAGAGAAAGGGGAGATGGAGAGAAAGAGGAAGAGAGAGAGACAGAGGGAGGGAAAGGTAAAGAGGGAGCGAAAGAAATATGGAGAGAGAGAGAGAGAGAGAGAGAGAGAGAGAGAAGGAAGAGATAAAGGGAGAGGGGAGGGGGGGGGGAGCTGAGAGAGAGAACGAGGGACTGAGAGACAGAGAGAGGCAGAGACACACAGAGACAGAGAGGTGGGGGGGAGGGAGAGAGAACGAGGGACTGAGCGACACAGAGAGAGACAGAGACAGAGAGGGGGGGGGGGGGGGGTAGGGAGTGAGAACGAGGGACTGAGCGACACAGAGAGAGACAGAGACAGAGAGGGGGATGGGAGGGAGAGAGAACGAGGGACTGAGCGACACAGAGAGAGACAGAGACAGAGAGGGGGATGGGAGGGAGAGAGAACGAGGGACTGAGCGACACAGAGAGAGACAGAGAGAAAGGGAGATGGGAGGGAGAGAGAACGAGGGACTGAGAGAGACAGAGATCAGAGACAGAGAGACAGAGAAAAAGAGAGAGAGAGCGGAGATACTGAGAGACTGAGACAGATATTTCATTCATTTAAGGCCTTGGCCCCATATGAAGAGGGGCAAGAGAGAGAGAGAGAGAGAGAGAGAGAGAGAGAGAGAGACAGAGACAGAGATAGTCAGAGACACAGAGACAGAGATAGACAGAGAGACACAGGAAGAGAGAGAGAGAGGGGGGGGGAGAGACTGAAACAGACTGAGATATTTAAGGCCTTGGTCCCATATGAAGTGAGGCAAGAGAGAGAGAAGAGAGAGAGAGAGAGAGACAGAGACAGAGACAGAGACAAAGAGAAGAAGAAGAAGAAGAAGAAGAAGAAGAAGAAGGAGAAGAAGAACTCGGAGACCAAAGAGGACTTCCTTCCGCCGTGACCTGAGTGGCTGACTGACTGACCAGCCAACAACAAGCGAGCGAGCGGCCTGTCATCATGGGTGGTGGTGGTGGGGGGGTCTGAGAAGTGTTTGTTTGTGTGGTGTGGTCCTCCAGCCTCACCACCCTCCCTCCTCTCCTTCCTCCCCCCTTCCCCTCCTCATCCACACCCTCACACCCCCCCCAACCAACCACCCCTTGCTCCCCTTTTTTTACTGTTCTCTTCCCTCGAGGTCTCATTTTCCGGGGCCTGCCCCCTCCCTTTGTTGAGAAGGTTACGTCTGATCCTCTTGAGTGTGTATGTGGACATCCAGGGTCAAATGGCGGGGTATCTTTGGAGAGATTAGGAACGGGTGGCTTCGTTTGTTTACGCACACATAGATACACGCACACGCACACACACACACACACACACACACACACACACACACACACACACGCAAGCGTTGTTATACTTTTTTTTTCCAAAGTTGTTTTTTTTTTTCTTAACAGTTTCGGATCTCAAGGGAAAGCGCCGAAAGAAGGGAAAAACGGTAGCATAATTTGAGTTATGACTAAATGAATGACATGGATACTTCTGATATATTAGCGTTTATCCTCCGTCGGAGACCAAGCTCTAAGCACTTTACAAACTCGGGGTCATTATTTGTACAACAGGCTGCCTATCTATACCTGGGAAGAGCCGACTTAATGGCTGCCACTGGGCAGCACGGTGCTCATCATTCGTTTCCTGTGTCGTGAAATCAGATTTCAGGCACGCACACACACACACACACTCAGGCAGATATGTAACATTTTACATTTTACGTGTATCACCGTTATATCTATATATATACCTAGTAATTTATCTATTAGAATATTTTTTAATCGTTTATGATCAGACTGTTTTGCTTTTAGTAAGATGTCCGAGCTGTCAAATGAGATTGCTCAAACGGCCGATGGTTTATATTCGTGGTTTATTAACATGATGCTGTCAAAAAAAAAAAAAAAAGAAATCCCGAAAAAACAACAACATCCCTTTGAGTGTGTGGATCACCTTCATCTTCACACATATCTTGGGTTGTATGCTGTACCGTGGATGATGTGATTGGATTTGCCGGTGAATTTAATGCTCATGAAGCAACCAGAGTTTGATCGCTTCGTCATTCTGAATTGGGAAGAAACAGTGGGGCGAGGAGGGCGGAGGGGAGGGGGAGGGGGAGATGCAATACTGCTGGAACAGAAGTTTAAGATGAACGCTTCTTCTTTTCCACCGAGGTCATGGCAGTGGAGTGATGGCATAGAGGTAACGCGTCCGTCTAGGAAGCGAGAGAATCTGAGCGCGCTGGTTCGAATCACGGCTCAACCGCCGATATTAATTTTCTCCCCCTCCACTAGACCTTGATTTGTGGTCTGGACGCTAATCATTCGGATGAGACGATAAACCGAGGTCCTATGTGCAACTTGCACTCAGCGCACGTAAAAGAACCCACGGCAACAAAAGGTTTGTTCCTGGCAACGTTCAGTAGAAAAATCCACTTCGATAGGAAAAAAAGAAATAAAACTGCACGTAGGGATTTATTTTCTTCTTCTTTCTTTTCTTTTCCTCGTGTAATCAGTTCACCTATATCATGTAGAACCTTTCTCTCTGTGAGAGATTATGCTTCCAAACGAAAAAATGCGGGCGCGCGTGTCAGTGTGCATCTATGTGTTCATGAACAGAAAAGCCACCCATTCCAAAATCACTCCAAATCTCCAGGAAGTTTATGTATCATTTCTTTTTTTGGGGGGTGGGGTGTGGGGGTGGGGGGGGCAGGGAGTATGGGGAGGGGGTTAGGGAGGGGGTGGGTGGCGTGGGGGGGGGGAATGGGGAGAATATCAAGACACAAACTGTTATTGAATCAGACCAAGATGTACATAATAAACCTAGTGGAGAGCCGTTAAGCATAGCTTGAAACCTAGCTTGCCATCCCTATAACGCTTCCTTCGATGTTTGCCAAGTGTTTCCCCTTCTGCTTCTTCTTCGTTCGTGGGCTGCAACCCCCACGTTCACTCGTATGCACACGAGTGGGCTTTTAAGTGTATGATCGTTTTTACCCCGCCATGTAGGCAGCCATACTCCGCTTTCGGGGTGTGCATGCTGGGTATGTTCTTGTTTCCATAACCCACCGAACGCTGACATGGATCACAGGATCTTTAACGTGCGTATTTGATCTTCTGCTTGCATATACACACGAAGGGGGTTCAGGCACTTGCAGGTCTGCACATGTGTTGACCTGGGAGATCGGAAAAATCTCCACCCTTTACCCACCAGGCGCCGTCACCGTGATTCGAACCCGGGACCCTTAGATTGAAAGTCCAACGCTTTAACCACTCGGCTATTGCGCCCGTCCAAGTGTTTTCCCGATTGATTTTTTTTTTTTTTTTTAGACGATCCCTATCAGTCCTAGAATTCCAGTGTGTGTACGCTTTCGTGCATGCTCTGCTTGCTCCTCCTTCCTCCCCCTCCATCTCCACCTCTCCCCCCCCCCCCCCCCACACACACACACCACTCCTTGGCTTCCTTCAGTCACACCGATTCCACCCACACCCCATCAATGACCTATCAGGAAATGTGTATTGAACTATATAATCAGTTGAAAAATAGAAGAAGAAGAAAAAAAGAAAAGAACAGAAAGGGGGAGGTGGGCGTGTGTGTGTGTGTGGGGGGTGTGTGTGTGTGGGGGGGGGGGGGGGGGCTGGGGGGGGCGGTGTTGGTAGTCTCAAAAGAGACATACTACAGAATATTGTGAGTGGTACAAAAGAGATCCCCCAGGAACTGGGCAATGCACGCAAAAGACCCCAGTTCAAAAAAGAGAGAAAGAGGAGGGTGGGGGTAGAGGTGGCAGAGAGAGAGAGAGAGAGAGAGAGAGATACAGACAGACAGACAGACAGACAGATAGACAGACAGACAGACAGACATAGACAGAGAGGGAGATAAAGAGAGAGGTGAGAGAGAGACAGAGGTGAGAGAGACAGAAGAAGAGAGAAAGAGAGAGAGGAGAGAGAGGAGAGAGAGAGAGAGTCAGGAGAGAGAGAGAGGGACAGAGAGAGAGAGACAGATGAGAGAGAGAGGGGGGAAGAGAGAGACAGAGGAGAGAGAGAGAGAGAGGCGGGCAGAGAGAGAGAGAGACAGGAGAGAGGAGAGAGAGACAGAGAGAGAGAGAGACAGAGGAGAGAGAGAGGGGGGAAAGGGAGAGACAGAGGAGAGAGAGACAGAGAAAGAGAGAGAGAGAGAGAGAGAGAGAGAGAGAGACGGGCAGAGAGAGGAATCAGACCACAGAGGTACTTTGGTACGGGTGATTTCTCCACCGGGACAGCCTCCTCAGCAGGGTGACAAAAAGGTAATCCTAGCCTGTCTTTCACCGGTGGTGGGGACACCTACCTTGCTGCCTCCTTCATCACCTGGCGTCACAACAATGGCAGGACGCCTCTCCAGACCCCCAGTCCCCCAGACCCACCCACCACCCAGACCTAGACCTAGACCTAGACCTAGACCCCCCCTCGGTTCTTCATAACCTTTCTGACAAGTTCTCAATTGCCCGGCCCACGGCTTCCCTCGGCGCAATAAAAAAAACTACTTTTGGGTCTCTGTTTTTGAAATGACATTCTGAACCTTTCCTTTCCCCCCTCAGAAAAGAAAGAAAGACACACACACACACACACACACACACACACACACACACACACACACACACACACACGCTGGCGAAATGAGAGGGAAAGGCTGTCGTGAGAAAATTGCAAAGGATCAAGGATTTGTGACCACACTTGCGCTCAGTTCATTTTGGTCGGTTTAACTCACTCAGTACGGCCAGTCCTCTCTTCTCCTCTACACAGACCCCTCGGATGTCCAATGGGTGTCTGAATAACCCAACCTTTAGCTTCCATCGTCAGAATTGTGGTATTCTTTGTCAACATTCACCTCTTCAGTATAAGAGCCTTCCGCTTGCAATATTTTGATGATGGTAACTGGGGTGAAACGCTGTTAACGTCGTCTCTTTCGCCGTTCGTATGGAGAGAGTTAATTCACGCATTCACTGTGGTAGTTCCTTTTTCAGCTGATCATGGCAGGGATACGATAAGAGGTCACTACTGCTTGCTGCATCCAGAACGTTGCTGGCATAGCAGTACGTGCCATAATCCTATGCCAGGAGTATTTCTTCATAAACGTTGTCTTTTTCTTTTTCTTTTATCTTCCGATTAAGCCGGCAGCACTTTGGTTTTGAATTCCAAACCTTGCTTTAGCTGACTTGCTTCCAAATTGACCGTGGACTATCGGTCTTGTTGTTGTTTTTTTTTGGATTTTTTTTTCGTTTTTGTTTTCAATTATATTCCTTGTTTCATGTATGTATTTTCAGTGAAAATTGCTGTCATCTCAGCCGTTTAATCATGTGTGTGTGTGTGTGCGTGTGTGTTAGTGTGAGTGTTGGAGTGTAACAGTTGTAGTATTGATAGTATGTTACTTTGTGAGTTTTATGCATTGTGTTTTATAATATTAATGATTCTGTTTTATGTTTCTACTACTTTTTATATGCTTTCTTGTTTCACTTTAGGTGCTGGATTGTATATTGCTTAGAGCTTGCTTATGCTTGTATTATAGCGCTATATAAAAATGAATTATTCTTTTATATATATATATATATATATATATATATATATAAACTTTTTTCCAGCCATTCTGTTGCTAAATTACCGAAGCCTGCAACCCATCGGCTTTTACGTGTATGACCGTTTTTACCCCGCCATATAGGCAGCCATACCCCGCTTTCGGGGGTGTGCATGGGTATATTCTTGTTTCCGTAACCCACCGAACGCTAACCATGGATTACGGGATCTTCATGCGGATTTGATCTTCTGCTTGCGTATACACACAAGGGGGTTTCAGGCACAAGCAGGTCTGCACGTATGTTGACCTGGGAGATGGGAAATATCTCCACCCTTTACCCACCAGGTCGCCGTCACCGAGATTCGAACCCGGTCCCCTCAGATTGAAAGTCCAACGCTTTAACCACTCGGCTATTGCGCCCGTCGAATTACCTTTTTTTCCGAATTCAACAGGGCTGAATTAAGAAACATCTCACAATACATTTTTTTTCTTCGAAACCAGTACGTAATAATAATGAAAAAGAACAGAAAGAAGAAGAAGAAAGAAAAAAAAGAAAAAAAAAAACCCACCCTCACCCCCTCACGCTATCTCTTCCCACGCCCTCTTCCCGACTTCAAAAACTGGTGTTTTCTTAGAACCGCCGAGTGCCTTAAATTCTACATCTTTTCATGAAATTTTGAACGGCACTCTGATCCACACAAAAAAAAAGAAAGAAAAAAAAATGAAAGAAAAACGAATGCTTTGATGATGTTGCTGCGTCGAAAAAAAACAACCCCCCCAAAAACAACAACAACAAAAAACAAGAAAAACAAAACAAAGAAACACAAACAAACAAACAAAAACAAACCGATTCCTTAGACTGCGCCCGGCGACCTTTAATTTGATCTTGATTCATTGATCTTTGCCAGCATGTTCTTGTGGTTGTGTTATTATTATTATTATTATTATTAGTATTAGTAGTAGTAGTAGTAGTAGTAGTAGTAGTA
>NC_134896.1:22760274-22762774 GCF_041734735.1 Babylonia areolata
TTTTTTGGTCCCTAGAATTTGTTATAAGCGATTTTCTTTCTTTTTTTTTTTTTTTTTTTTTTTGCCAGTGGTTCTATTTATTTCTTCCTGCAAGTTTGTAGCGATTTGTTATGCTGCTACTGCTACTGCTACTACTACTGCTGCTGCTGCTGCTGCTGCTGCTGCTGCTGCACTTGTTTTACTGGATTATCAAAATCTGCAACAAGTGTTGTTGGTTTTTTGTTTTGTTTTTTTTTTTTGTTTTTTCCTCCCAGTGTTTCTATGGTTCTATTTCTTCCTGATTCAGAAACAAAAGTCATGTTTTATTAATTGTTAAACTTTTCCTCTTCTTCTTCTTCTTCTTCTTCTTCTTCTTCTTCTTCTCCTCCTTCTTCTCTTCTTCTTCTTCTTTGTTTTTCGGGAGGGGGGGGCAGTGGGAGGGGGACCTTGGGGGGCTGGTGGGGGAGAGGGGGGAGTGTTCAAAGTTACAGCATCAGTTCAATTCTGGCGATGAATGATGGTTCTTTTTTCTTCTCAAACTCTTCTTGGTTTGTTTAAATATGTAGTAATGCTGCAGGATTTTTCTCTTTTTTTTCAGCAACTATATCAGTTCCTGATTGAAAACAAATTTCTACCCTATTAGACTAAATCGTTTTGAATTGAATTGAATTGTGGCAGGCGCCAATTTTCTTTTAATTAGCGTCTTAACCAGAGCGTTGATGATAGCTGAGGTAAACAGACAGACAGTGACACAACAACAGCAATCACACACACACACACACACACACACACACACACACACACACATACACACACACACACACACACACACACACATTCACGCTCAAACACACACAGAAAGAGTCGGGGTACTAAACAGAAATCTGAATAAAGCAGGCATGTCAATAACGCGCAAGCTTTCAGAAAAAAAAAAGATCCGAATGAACCTCAGTGATAATCATCCATGCGCTCCCCCAAAAGACGAAAATGACGAAGTCTTTGTAAAACACGACCTTTCGGAATATACACATCATGCGATGCCAAGCTTACTGAAGGAAAACCTCATTAAGGAGCCAGAGACTGATTTTTAATTTTTCTCTCTTTTTTATATTACAATTATTGTTTAACTGAATATCTAATCCATAATCATTGTAGTCTTTGGGTTGAGGAAAACCTCATTAAGGAACCAGAGACTAATTTTTAAAAATTTTATTACAATTATTGTTTAACTGAATATCTAATCCGTAATCATTGTAATCTTTGGGTTGAGGAAAACCTCATTAAGGAACCAGAGACTGATTTATTATTATTATTTTGTTTTTGTTACAATTATTGTTTAACTGAATATCTAATTCATAATCATTGTAGTCTTTGGGTTGAGGAAAACCTCATTAAGGAACCAGAGACTGATTTATTATTATTATTTTTTTATATTACAATTATTGTTTAACTGAATATCTAATCCATAATCATTGTAGTCTTTGGGTTGAGGAAAACCTCATTAAGGAACCAGAGACTGATTTATTATTATTATTTTTTTATATTACAATTATTGTTTAACTGAATATCTAATCCATAATCATTGTAGTCTTTGGGTTGAGGAAAACCTCATTAAGGAACCAGAGACTGATTTATTATTATTATTATTATTATTTTTTTACAATTATTGTTTAACTGAATATCTAATCCATAATCATTGTAATCTTTGGGTTGAGGAAAATCCCATTAAGGAACCAGAGACTTATTTATTATTATTATTATTATTTTTTTTTTATTACAATTATTGTTTAACTGAATATCTAATCCGTAATCATTGTAATCTTTGGGTTGTTCGTTGCTGGGTTTTTTTTGTTTTTTTTTGTCCCGTGGGTTACTGTCAAAGATATTGACGAAATTGACAGTATGGAGGGAAATCTCTCTCTCTCTCTCTCTCTCTCTCTCTCTCTCTCTCTATATATATATATATATATATATATATACATACATACATATCTACTCTATCTCTTTCGCTGTTTCTCTCTTTCAACCACTCTGCTCGTTATCTTCCCTCTCAGTGAAAAAAAAACACGTTTTCCATGGAGTCGAGTGATGCTGTGCGAACAGAAAGCTAACGCGAAAAACAGCAGCAACAGCAGCAATAGCAGCAGCAGCAACAGCAAGAGAAATAACAGCGAACATGACAGGTTGGCCATGTATTCATTAATAACCCAGCGGCATCTCGCTTGCTTGCTTTCTCTCCTATGAAATCTTCCAGTCTTTATATCTTAAAAAAAAATAAAAAAAAATAAAAATAAAAATAAAATCCAAACCTGCATAGCAAGCAGAATTTGGTTCGTAGCAAGTTTTCTGTCATTTGTGCTATTACGTTAATGTTCTTCACCTTTTGTGCCACTTGTGTAGATTGTACATGAGGAAGTGTTGTCATTGAGTGTTAGTTCAGTTTGTGAGTCTGTTTTAGTTTCATGTGTATTTTTTTGTGACTTCAAAGGAGGGTATACGTCCTTGTTTTTGTTTTTTTTTT
>NC_134896.1:22770274-22772774 GCF_041734735.1 Babylonia areolata
ACAGAGAGAAAGACAGACGAGAGAAGAGTGCAGTTCTGCCTCCAGGGCCGGCCGAACCATCCTCATTGTTGTTTATTCTGGACACGCTGCTCCACAACAAAGGGTGAACAGGGTTTTTTTTCCTTCTGAACCGTACCACACCTCTGTCTGGACTGACCTGTTTGCAGAGATTTGTTCAGCTGGCTGCTCTTCGCTTGGGTTTTCTTTTTTGTTTTTTTTGTTTTGTGTGTGTGTGTGTGTGTGTGTGTGTGTGTGAACGATATTCATCGACTTGCTTTTTATTCTTGTTGTTTGTCACAACCTGTGACGACAGTTAGGGCGTGTGGCCGGTCTTCGTTTTTCTCCACCCTCTCCTTTCACTTTTCCTCCTCCTCCCATCCTTCAGTTCAGGTAAAATTCTCGGACTGCGCACGAGCCACGTGCATGTCACTCAGTTCACCCGAGCGAGTATGAAATATTGTTGGCCAGCAACAATGTGCTGTACATTATTTTTTGTTACTCATCGTTAAAGTTAGTATTGCTCAGTACGGAGGGGGGTGGGGGGGGGGGGGGACATTCCGTAATGTTCCAGCTGTCGCTGTGTCCTGGGTCCCGGGCCTTTCGTCTGGTGACCCAGATCTCCGTCCCGCCCAGCCGGTGTCCTGTGTCCTGGCCCTCCTTTCCCTCGGCCGTGACTGGCGTCCTGGGTCTTCGCCCCCTTCCTGTCCTGTGACTGGTGTCCTGGGTCTTCGCCCCCTTCCTGTCATGTGACTGGCGTCCTGGGTCTTCGCCCTTCCTGCCCCATGACTGGTGTCCTGGGTCTTCGCCCCTTCCTGTCCTGTGACTGGTGTCCTGGGTCTTCGCCCTTCCTGCCCCATGACTGGCGTCCTGGGTCTTCGCCCTTCCTGCCCCATGACTGGTGTCCTGGGTCTTCGCCCCTTCCTGTCCTGTGACTGGTGTCCTGGGTCTTCGCCCCTTCCTGCCCCGTGACTGGCGTCCTGGGTCTTCGCCCCTTCCTGTCCTGTGACTGGCGTCCTGGGTCTTCGTCCCTTCCTGTCCTGTGACTGGTGTCCTGGGTCTTCGCCCCTTCCTGCCCCGTGACTGGCGTCCTGGGTCTTCGCCCCTTCCTGTCCTGTGACTGGCGTCCTGGGTCTTCGTCCCTTCCTGTCCTGTGACTCGTGTCCTGGGTCTTCGCCCCTTCCTGTCCTGTGACTGGCGTCCTGGGCCTTCGCCCCCTTCCTGTCCTGTGACTGGCGTCCTGGGTCTTCGTCCCTTCCTGTCCTGTGACTGGTGTCCTGGGTCTTCGCCCCTTCCTGTCCTGTGACTGGTATCCTGGGTCTTCGCCCCCTTCCTGTCCTGTGACTGGTGTCCTGGGTCTTCGCCCCTTATTGCCCCATGACTGGTGTCCTGGGTCTTCGCCCCCTTCCTGTCCTGTGACTGGTGTCCTGGGTCTTCGTCCCCTTCCTGTCCTGTGACTGGTGTCCTGGGTCTTCGCCCCCTTCCTGTCCTGTGACTGGTGTCCTGGGTCTTCGCCCCTTCCTGCCCCATGACTGGTGTCCTAGGTTCCGGGCCTTTTGACTTGCAGCCTGGGCCTTTGCCTGGCGCTGTATGCCGAGTTCTGGCACCTGTGCCTTTTGATTGAGGGTTCGTGCCTTTGGTCGGACTTCTGCGCCACGTGTCCATTCGTCTGGAGCCGTGTGTTAATATATATATATATATATATATATATATATATATATATATATATATATATACTTTTTAAAAAATTTTTTTTTAAATGAAGTCTTCCTGAAGCCGCCAGACTAAAGCATGAACATCTGTACCAGTCCTGGTTTTGGGTGTGTGTGTTTTTTTTTTCCTTGAGCGTGTGTGTGTGGAAAAATCGCTTTTGAGAACATTTGGGAGAATCGGTAGTTATGTATGCGACTTCTGTTCGTTTCTTTTTTTTGTTTTTTTATGGTATACGTTTGTTTTTGTTGTTTTGCAAGTATAGGCTGTGTGTGTAAGGTTGCGTGAGTGGGATAGACAGAGACAGAGTGGAAGAGAATAAATTTCGCGTGGAAGAGAAATATCTGTATTCTGTGTTTGTGCTATCGGTTGAACCGGGGTGGGTGTTAGGTTTTAAAACAGCTCTCAACCTCTTCCCTAGGGGGGGTTGTGACATTGTGTTTTTTCTCCGTGTAATATTCTTTAACCCTTCCCTCATCACTCTCTTCCCTTTTCACACCTTTTTTCTTTTTTCCTTTTCTTTTTTTCCTGAACAGTTGAACAAGGCATGCAAGATCAATCATTTCATGCCATTTCTTTCAGTGTTCATCTCTTAATTAAACTGAAATTTGACTACCATCCACGATTAGCAGAATAATCCACTTTCATCGTAGAAACAAATACACTTTACAGACAGAAAAAAAAACAAAACCCGCAACGGTTGGCTCTGCTCTGTGGGGAAGCCCTGCCCCTGGGAAGAGCAACGCGGATTTCACACACACAGAGAAATAAATCACTTGTGAGATGAAAGTCG
>NC_134896.1:22785274-22787774 GCF_041734735.1 Babylonia areolata
TCAAACTTGGGAGAAAGGGCGAGAGCGGGATTCGAACCCACACCCTCACAGACTCCCTATATTGCCAGCTGAGTGTCTTAACCATTCTGCCACCTTCCTCCATACACACAGCAGCGTCTGTCCGTCCCTCCCCAGACAACAGACTGCCGTTGTAACACCTGCAGGCGCCTGTGTGCTTCCAGTCTTGGACTGCGGGACCACTTGCACGTGCTCTCATTGCTGAGAACACATCTTCGGACTACGATGGACTACCAAGTTAAAGTAAATGGTGCCATTTTTTTTCTGACTAAAACTTCTGCAAATCCCTTGAGGAAGAAGTATGGTGACTGACACCATGGCCTGTAAACGCTTGACTATGACTATGACTCAGGTCAGTGAGAGCCATTTTTTTTCTGACCAAAACTTCTGCAAATCCCTTGAGGAAGAAGTATGGTGACTGACACCATGGCCTGTAAACGCTTGACTATGACTATGACTCAGGTCAGTGAGAGCCCTTCAGCGGCACTTAATGTTAAACCAACACGGTACCAAGCAGATACGCACGTGGTATATATTTATAATTATAACAACCTGCTCTTTCTGTCCAGATGGCATCCACTTCAAGGTTGATCCACCCTCACCATCAGGCAAGATATAAACAACACAGCCAGTCAGACGCTGGTAACGTAACCACCTGACGTTTTAATCGTCGCATTCAACGGTGCACGTGACTCCAGAGAATCCTTCCCCCCCCTCCCCCTTCCTACCCCCCTCCCCCCCCCCCCGCCTTCCCCCTCCTCCCCTCCCCTCCCTCCCCCTGCGTTTATTTACTACTTTTCGTCCAGAATAAACAACAAAGCGGAGGAGTTGTGGAGGGGGTTATAGCCCGGAGACGGTGGGGACGGAGGGTTAGTAATACTAACAGATCGATGAATGTGGATGACTTGGGGTCGATCCCATGTTGGCTAGGACACGGTATATGGTGTGTTGTATTTGCATTTCTCTTTCTCTCTCTCTCTTTTTTTTTTTTTTGTTGTTGTTGTTGTCACAACAGACTTTTCTGTGTGAAATTCGGGCTGCTCACCCTCAGGGAGAGCGCGTCGCTACACTGAGAGTGCCATCTTTTTTGACTCACTTGTGTAAACAAAGTGAGTCTATGTTTTAACCCGGTGTTCGGTTGTCTCTCTCTCTCTCTCTCTCTCTCTCTCTCTCTCTCTCTCTCTCTCTGTGTGTGTGTGTGTGTGTGTGTGTGTGTCTGTGTGTCTGTGTGTCCGTGGTAAACTTTAACATTGACATTTTCTCTGCAAATACTTTGTCAGTTGACACCAAATTAGGTATAAAAATAGGAAAAATTCAGTTCTTTCAAGTCATCTTGCTTAAAACAATATTGCACCTCTGGGATGGGCACAAAAAAATAAATAATGAAGCCTAATTATATGCAAACTGCATTTACTGTTATATCTATATTTTTTGTAGTCTCTAAACTTGGCACTTTGATCTGATATTCTGACCCAACAACAAGAGCAGTTATTATTATCATTTTTTTTGTTCAAACAGGAACTTCTTTTGCTAAGCATGGAAGTTTTATTTATTTTGCAAACGTTTTGGTGCAGATAGTAAAAAAAGGGAAATTACTCTAATTAAAGCTAGGGGAGTTAATTTGCTTTAAACTGATCTTTCTCATCTTAAACATTACATTTTGAAATTATTCTCAATACATAAAAAGCTTGCGTGTTTTTACTCTCATTCACAAGTGAGTCTTGAAGGCCTTGCCTCTCTTGTTTCTTTTTTTCCGGTGAAGTTTTATTTGTTTTTCGATTCGAAGGGGATTTTTCTACACAATTTTGCCAGGGACAACCCTTTTGTTGCCGTGGGTTCTTTTACGTGCGCTAAGTACATGCTGCGACGCGGGATCTAGGTTTATTGTCTCATCCGAATGACTAGCGTCCAGACCACCACTCAAGGTCTAGTGGAGGGGGAGAAAATATCGGCGGCTGAGCCGTGATTCGAACCAGCGCGCTCAGATTCTCTCGCTTCCTAGGCGGACGCGTTACCTCTAGGCCATCACTCCATTGTATTGTATTGTATTGTATTACTAGTTTTGTCACAGCAGATTTCTCTGAGTGAAATTCGGGCTGCTCTCCCTAAGGAGCGCTAGTGCGTCCCTACACTGAGAGCGCCACCCATTTTAAAGGTTTTTTTTTTTCCTGCGTGTATTTTTTGTTTGTTTGTTTTTCCTATCGAAGTGGAGTCTTCTACAGAATTTTGCCAGGGACAACCGTTTTGTTGCCGTGGGTTCTTTTACGTGCGCTAAACGCATGCTGCCACACGGGACCTCGGTTTATCGTCTCCTCCGAATGACTAGCGTCCAGACCACCACTCAAGGTCTAGGGGAGGGGGAGGAGAAAAAAAATACTGGCGACTGGTGCCGTGATTCGAACCAATGCGCTCAGATTCTCTCGCTTCCAAGGCGGGACGCGTCCCCTCCGTCCAGGCCATCACTCCACATGTGGAATTGGAT
>NC_134896.1:22797774-22800274 GCF_041734735.1 Babylonia areolata
CATTCTTTTCTTTTTTTTTCTTTTTTTTGCTGTTGTAACATCCATGCACTCGCGCATGCCAACGAAAAAAATCCCCAAAAAACAAAAAAAAAACAACAACAACAGACAAACACTAACAAAAATATACCGAGTAACCACAAAACCAATCAGCTTCACAACCATGCAGGAAGAGCTAAATCTGGGACTGTGTGCCTGTCGTTCCATCCACTTCCGTCTCCGGATGACGACAGTAACCTTTTCCTCCCACCGTCCCCCCCCCTCACTCCCTACCTCCAACACTTAACCCCCCACCCCCTGTCCCCCGCCCTCCGCTTCCCCGCCCGTCATTAATCCTGTCACTTCCCCCTCTCATTCTCACCACCCACCCAACCACTGTCCCATTCCCCCCTTCCGTTCACTCTCTGTGACCTCATCCGACAACGTTACGAATGGCGTTATGAAAACTGACGTGGACGGAAACCTGTAGGACAAAGAAGGCGGAACAGTCAGTCACCATGACAACAACAATCGAGAGGGGAGGGGGGGGGGGGGAATGGTGGTGGGTGTGGACAGCAAGAAGCGATAGAGGATGGTGAAAAAAATGTGATTAAAAAAACAACAACAGCAGCAAAAAAAACAACAACAAAACAACCAAACAACCTCACCCCCCAAAAAAAACAACAACAAAAAACAACAACTGCACGACAGCAAACAGAAAAGAAAAAAAGAAAGAAAGAAAAATGAATAAATAAATAGATATACAACAAAATAAAAATGAATAAACGATTTAAATGAAAAATAAAATAAAAAGAGCGCTACTTTATGGGGGTGGTGTAGCAGTTATTGTTTTGAGACCCAGCGAAAGGGCGTGTGATATGTTTTATAAGGCGTAGCAACCTCTCCCAATTATCTATTGCAAGGGATGGTGGGTATCTTTTGTATAGTTTTACCAAGTACAGCAGAGACAATGACTGTGTTTGAATTTAGACACGAAGAGAAAGCTGAAGCTACCAAGAAGCACAACTGAAACAATTCTGGAGTTTGGGCGCAAAAGGAGTATAAAAAAAAGGAGCATGCGAAACTGTGTCAACAGTGACAAATTTTTTTTTTTAATTTAATTTAATTTTATTTTATTTTATTTTTGTACGTGGCAATAGCATCTCCCTGTCATTCCTTGAAGGTTAAAATGTGTTGGCTTATTTCCACTCTCCTCCCCCATTTTTTTTTTTTTAATCCTATCAGTCTGTTACGCCGACATTGAAAGAGGTTAAAGGTGCCATAGCCTTTAACCCTTTCACCGCCAAGCTCGCATTTATGCACAGGCGTGGAAGAGGACCCATGTCACCGAAAGGTGACCATTCATTGGTCTGTTATCCATGAACCTACTACTCTTAATGTTCGGTGGTAGGATAGACCATATTTTCTATACATCGCAGGCGGAATCCCCAGCTATTCTTAGCCACTGTCTTTTCTGTGTTTATACCACAAGGGAATTTTGTACTCTAAATTGATTGGCGGTGAAAGGGTTATCAGCCACCAGGGAAGTGATTTCACATACACTGTGTTTAGGACTCCGTAAAGGAATGCAGGATACATAACGTTGACATTAATAGAGTTCAAATATTCATGAACATCTCCGACCTCTCTTTTCTGTCCTTTGTATATGAGGGTTTATAAGTAAAATCAATTTTTTTTTTTTTAAATGTCTATATATCTTTCCACTAGTATCGAGACAGACTTCAATTCCAATCGCTGATTTCTCTATTTTCTGAAATGTAATATCATTTATATGTCCTTCCATTCGTATCGGAAAAAAATGACTTCAATATCATTGCTGATTTCTTTACTTTCTTAAATGTAATGTTCATATATCCTTCCATGAATATCAGAATTGACTTCAACATCTGTCCTGATTTTCCTCTCTACTTTCTGAAGTGTGATATTGATACACCCTTCCGTTAAAATCGTAATTGACTTCGATATTGTTGCTGGTTTCTCTACTTTCTGAAATACAATATTACTTATATGTCTTCCATTAATATCGGAAAAATTGACTTCAGTATCATCGCTGATTTGTCTCTGTACTTTCTGAAAATAATGTAATATCTGCATGTTCTTCCATTAATATCGGAATTGACTTCGATATCGATGCTGATTAATTTTCTTTACTTTCTGAAATGTAATATTCATATATCCTTCCATTAATATCGGAATTGACTTGAATATCATTGCTGATTTCACTACTTTTTGAAATGTAATATTCATATGTCCTCCCATTAATAACGGAAGAGATTTCAATATCGTTGCTGATTTCTCTACTTTCTGAAATGTACTCTTTATATATCTTTCCGTCAATATCGGAATTGACTTCAGTATCGTTGCCCATTAATTTTCCCTACTTTCTGAAATGCAATATTCATAATTATGTTCTTCCATTAATATCGGAACTGGCTTTAATATTATTGCTGATTTTTTTTACTTTCTGAAATGTAATATTCATATATCCTTCCATTGATATCGG
>NC_134896.1:22815274-22822774 GCF_041734735.1 Babylonia areolata
CACGCCAATTCAGTGTCCCAAAACGTCCGTTGGTCTTTGATTTAAACACACTTTTCTTCTGCGTAAAAAGAGTTTAAGTGTAACTGATTTAGCCGCCAAGAATTGGAGTAATACACACATCTGTGTGAGATTTTGCCAGCTTTTTTTTTGTTTGTTTGTTTTTTTCTTTTTTTTTTCGTGCCGTTATAGAACATAATGCTTTCATGCATACTGGAAGAGCTACTCACTTTCAATTTCAGTTCCAAAGTGTGCACAAATCAAGCGAAATGATCCATAAATAATACATCGCTGCATCATAATTATCTGAGGTGGAGTGATGGCCTAGAGGTAACGCGTCCGCCTAGGACGCGAGAGAATCTGAGCGCGCTGGTTCGAATCACGGCTCAGCCGTCGATATTTTCTCCCCCCCCCCCCCCCCTCCACTAGACCTTGAGTGGTAGTCTGGACGCTAGTCATTCGGATGAGACGATAAACCGAGGACACGTGTGCAGCATGCACTTAGCGCACGTAAAAGAACCTACGGCAACAAAAGGGTTGTTCCTGGCAAAATTCTGTAGAAAAATCCACTTCGACTGGAAAAACAAATCAAACTGCACGCAGGGAAAAAAATACAAAAAAAAAAAAAGAAAAAAAAGGGGTGGCGCTGTAGTGTAGCGACGCGCTCTCCCTGGGTAGAGCAGCCCGAATTTCACACAGAGAAATCTGTCGTGATAAAAAGAAATACAAATACAAATACAAAAACAAAATAAAGAAAAAAGAGCAGATGCCTGATCTTCGAATGAATAAACCCAACAGACTGCACCCTTGAAACGTACTGACGTAGATACTTACCGTGAACTTCGTGTGTGCTTTTTTTTTCTGTTCCGTTCAGATTAAGCTGGTTGCGTGCCACTTCCAGTACATTCCAAGTGCTTTGAGTTATTTCCGTGTGTGATTAATCGAATTTTTTTCGTTGTTGTTTTAGTGTGTGTGTGTGTGTGTGTGTGTGTGTGTGTGTGTGTGTGTGTGTGTGTGTGTGTGTGTGTGTGTGTGTGTGTGTGTGTGTGTGTGTGTGTGTGTGTGTGTGTGTGTGCGTGCGTGTGTGTGTGTGTGTGTGTGCGTGTGTGTATGTGTGTGTGTGTGTATGTGTGTGTATGTGTGTGTGTGTGTGTGTGTGTGTGTGTGTGTGTGTGTGTGTGTGTGTGTGTGTGTGTGTGTGTGCGTGCGTGTGTGTGTGTGTGTGTGCGTGTGTGTATGTGTGTGTGTGTGTGTGTGTGTGTGTGTGTGTGTGTGTGTGTGTGTGTGTGTGTGTGTGTGTGTGTGTGTGTGTGTGTGTGTGTGTGTGTGTGTTGTTGTTGTTATTGTTGTTGTTGTTGTTGTTCCCCTAGGGATGAGATAATCAACATCTTCTCGGCTGTCAGTAATGCAGCAGAAGGTCGCATTCTATAACTTATAATCCAGAGACGATGAAGAGGAAATCTTGACTGCAGGACTTGAAACAGGCGCAAAAAATGGGTCAAACTGACCTGTAGGTGGTAGTTGGTCCTTTGGTGAAGAAACGTCCCTACGTTTCGGGCCCTAGGCCCTTCTTCATGGGGGAGACAAGTAAAGAATGGAAAAGAAAAGAGAGCTAACACCTACAGACTTATCATCACCATGTTCGTATGGATTGATTTCGCCGAGACTTCGCAGTTTGATTTGTTTTCAATTACGATTTAAAAAAAAAAAAAAATCACAGATATCATAAACATCTAGATTCAACATTCGTGGACAAACTATACTAACTAGATATCATTTTTTCTGTTGTACGCATGTTAGTCTCTGGTGTGTGTGTGTGTGTGTGTGTGTGTGTGTGTGTGTGTGTGTGTGTGTGTGTGTGTGTGTGTGTGTATTGTTGTTGTTGTTGTTGTTCCCCGTGGGATGAGATAACCAACATCTTCTCGGCTGTCAGTAATGCAGCGGAAGGTCGCATTCTATAACTTATAATCCAGAGGAGATGAAGAGGAAATCTTGACTGCAGGACTTGAAACAGGCGCAAAAAATGGGTCAAACTGACCTGTAGGTGGTAGTTGGTCCTTTGGTGAAGAAACGTCCCTACGTTTCGGGCCCTAGGCCCTTCTTCATGGGGGAGACAAGTAAAGATTGGAAAAGAAAAGAGAGCTAACACCTACAGACTTATCATCACCATGTTCGTATGGATTGATTTCGCCGAGACTTCGCAGTTTGATTTGTTTTGAATTACGATTTAAAAAAAAAAAATCATAGATATCATAAATATCTAGATTCAACATTCGTGGACAAACTATACTAACTAGATATCTTTTTTTTCTATTGTACACTCGTTACTCTCTGGTGTGTGTGTGTGTGTGTGTGTGTGTGTGTGTGTGTGTGTGTGTGTGTGTGTGTGTGTGTTGTTGTTGTTGTTGTTGTTGTTGTTGTTCCCCTAGGGATGAGATAACCAACATCTTCTCGGCTGTCAGTAATGCAGCGGAAGGTCGCATTCTATAACTTATAATCCAGAGAAGATGAAGAAGAAATCTTGACTGCAGGACTTGAAACAGGCGCAAAAAATGGGTCAAACTGACCTGTAGGTGGTAGTTGGTCCTTTGGTGAAGAAACGTCCCTACGTTTCGGGCCCTAGGCCCTTCTTCATGGGGGAGACAAGTAAAGATTGGAAAAGAAAAGAGAGCTAACACCTACAGACTTACCATCACCATGTTCGTATGGATTGATTTCGCCGAGACTTCGCAGTTTGATTTGTTTTGAATTACGATTTAAAAAAAAAAAATCATAGATATCATAAATATCTAGATTCAACGTCCGTGGGCAAACTATACTAACTAGATATCATTTTTTTTTCTATTGTACACTCGTTACTCTCTGGTGTGTGTGTGTGTGTGTGTGTGTGTGTGTGTGTGTGTGTGTGTGTGTGTGTGTGTGTGTTGTGTTGTTGTTGTTGTTGTTGTTGTTCCCCTAGGGATGAGATAACCAACATCTTCTCGGCTGTCAGTAATGCAGCAGAAGGTCGCATTCTATAACTTATAATCCAGAGAAGATGAAGAGGAAATCTTGACTGCAGGACTTGAAACAGGCGCAAAAAATGGGTCAAACTGACCTGTAGGTGGTAGTTGGTCCTTTGGTGAAGAAACGTCCCTACGTTTCGGGCCCTAGGCCCTTCTTCATGGGGAGGCAGAGACAAGTAAAGAATGGAAAAGAAAAGAGAGCTAACACCTACAGACTTACCATCACCATGTTCGTATGGATTGATTTCGCCGAGACTTCGCAGTTTGATTTGTTTTGAATTACGATGTAAAAAAAAAAAAAAAATTCATAGATATCATAAATATCTAGATTCAACAGTCGTGGGCAAACTATACTAACTAGATATCATTTTTTTCTATTGTACGCACGTTACTCTCTGGTGTGTGTGTGTGTGTGTGTGTGTGTGTGTGTGTGCGTGCGTGCGTGCGTGCGCGTGCGTGCGTGTGTGCGTGTGTGTGTGTATTTTCCCCCCCATGACAAAGTTATTACAAACATTAGAAGTGTGCGGGGAGGGGACGAGGGGGGTGGAGGAAGGGAGGAAGGAGGAGGAGGAGAAGGGGTATAAACAGCAATCAGCACGCGCACGAACAGTGTCGTGCTGATCCATCTTGGTTATCAGACACACACTGACCATCACGTGCGACTCCTGATTTGCATAAGACGTCAGAAAGCTTCCATAACTGATCAACTCCGTTTGGAGTATGAATAAAACTACACGCAGGTAAAAAAATAAAAAAAAAAAACAAAAAAACGGTGGCACTGTAGTATAGCGAGGCGCTCTCCCTGGGCAGAGCAGCCCGAAATTCACACAGAGAAATCTGTTGTGATAAAAAGAAATACAGATACAGATACAGGTTTTCCACGACTCGACACGGATTTCTTTTTTTTTTTTCTCTCCGCGTTTGGGACAGGTGTCTCGTAAAGGACAACGAAAATAAGCACCACCACCACCACCACCACCACCACTACCACCACCTCTACTACAAAGCATTGGAATCTGACAAACAATGGAACGGTGGAGGGGGAGGGGGGTGGGGCAGGGGGGGGAGTAAATAAACAAACTCGTTGTACGCAGATGGAGGAGATACAGTAATGACTGAGAGGAAAGGAGGCGGGTGGTGTGTGTGTGTGTGTGTGTGTGTGTGTGTGTGTGTGTGTTGAGGAGCGGAGGCTGGGGGAGGGGTGGGGGGGGGGGTGGGGGTGAGGGATGCAGGGGAGAAAGAAAACGAAAGAAGAAGAAGGAAGATAAACAGAGATATTGTAAGCAGATGGCAAAGATGGAACGAAGCAACGAGGCAGATGAGTAAAACAGATACACAGGGATGCTAGATAGAAGAAACTAACTCGGGGTAAATAAAACACGAGGATGGAGACAGACAGATAGATAGATAGACAGACAGACAGACCGACAGATAAACAGACCTATACAAACAAGGAAGGAAGGAAGGAGTGAAGGAAGGAAGGAACGGAGGGAGGGAAGGGGGGAAAGAAGGAAGGAAGGGAGGAAGGAAGGAAGGGGTGAAGGAAGGAAGGAACGGAGGGAGGGAAGGGAGGAAAGAAGGAAAGAAGGAAGGAAGGGGTGAAGGAAAGGAAAGTTGGAAGGAATGAATGAAAGGAAGGAAGGAAGGAAGGAGTAAATGAAAGGAAGGAAGGAAGGGGTGGGGGTGGGAGAGGGGTTAGAACAAAGAAGAACAGACAGAGACAGGTGAAGAAACAGTCTTCCAGCACGGAAGGGCAGGGTTTGTATATCGATGTAGACAACAAGAACAACAAAACAGCCGCAGAATCGTAACGTACAAACACACACACACACACACACACACACACACACACACACACACACACACACACACACACACACACACACACACACTGACAGACAGGCAGAAAGACAGGCAGAAAGACAGGCAGAGACAGAGACAGAGACAGAGAGAGAGAGACAAAGATGGACAGATACACACAGAGAGACACAGAGAGAGAGAAAGAGAGAGAGAGGTTAACTCACTGTAGTCGGTAGGAGCTGGAGTGGGACAGCCCTCCCCAGAAGGACCAGTGGCGAAGGTGACTCCATCCGCACAGCAGCCGTGCTCTGAGGTCTCACAGTCCTTGTCATCCTGAGAACCGACACGGTCATTGAGTTTTTTTTAATTTTTTTAATTTTTTAATAGGATTTTCGAAAAAAAAAGAAAAAAAAGAAAACAACATATGATATAAATCATGAGAATCATGTAGAGAATATTTTGTTTCCTATGTTAGAAGAAGAAGGGGCGGAGGCGGAGGAAAAAGAGGAAGGAGAAGATGAAATGGAAGAAAACGCTCTCTCTCTCTCTCTCTCTCTCTCTCTCTCTCTCTCTCTGTGTGTGTGTGTGTGTGTGTGTGTGTGTGTGTGTGCGTGTGTGTTTGTGTGTGTGTGTGTGTGTGTGTGTGTGTGTGTGTGTGTGTGTGTGTGTGTGTGTATTCATGCTGACTGATCCGATAAAGGCAACACGCGCTTATTTTTCTATTTATTTTTTTTTTGTTAGGACAAGCTCGAATTTATCCAAGAAAACGGTTATGATCAAATCAAAATTCCAAATTTTGGAATCAAAAGACTTTAAAAATTCCTGGTGCTGTCAGTTAATTCAAATCTTGCCCCTGGCCCCCCCCACGCCCCCTCTCCCCCTACTCCCCCGAGGCTAATAATGAAGACCTTCTGAAAGGGAAACGTGCTCTGTCAATTAAGCGTTTCCTGCTTTTCAAGAAAGGACTTCCTAAAAACCAGTTCTCTGCTTCCGTTCTTTCTTTTGTTCCGTCTTTCTCTATTTCTGTTTGTTATCTCGCTGTATCTGTTCTGTGTTTGTGTGTGTGTGTGTGTGTGTGTGTGTGTGTGTGTGTGTGTGTGTGTGTGTGTGTGTCTGTGTCTGTGTGTGTGTGTGTATGTGTGTGTGTGTGTGTGATATGTGTGTGTGCGTGCGCGCGTGTGTGTGTGATATATGTGTGTGTGCGTGCGTGTGTGTGTGTGTGTGTGTGTGTGTGTGTGTGTGTGTGTGTGTGTGTGTGTGATATGTGTGTGTGTGTGTGTGTGTGTGTGTGTGTGTGATATGTGTGTGTGCGCGCGCGCGCGCGCGTGTGTGTGTGTGTGATATGTGTGTGTGTGTGTGTGTGTGTGTGTGTGTGTGTGCTTGTGTGTGTGATATGTGTGCGTGCGTGTGTGTGTGTGTGTGTGTGTGTGTGTGTGTGTGTGTGTGTTTCATTTTATCTGTTTTTCTCTGGCTCTCTCTGTCTGTCTGTCTGTCTGTCTGCCTGTCTCTTTCTCTTTCTCACTCTCTCTCTTTCTCTTTCTCACTCTATCACTCTCACTTTCTCTCTCTCTCTTTCTCTCTCTCACTCTCTCTCTGTGTCTGTCCGTCTGGCTGTCTGTCTCTTTCTCTCTTTATCTCTCTCTCTCTTTCTCTCTCTCTCTACACTCTCTCACTCTCTCTTTCTCTCACTTTCTCTCTCTCTCTCATTGTCTTTCTCTCTCTCTCTCTCTCTCTCTCTCTCTCTGTCCGTGTCCATGTCTCTGTCTTTCTCTGTCAGCCCACCCTTATCCTCCAGCCCCCCACCCTGCTCCCCCTCAACACCCCCCCCTCCCACCCCCAGACCCCGCCCTCTGTCAACCTCCCTCCGTCTCACCCTCCTTCCTCTAACTCTGGGATCACGACCCGTTAGAGGAGCATTTCGGGGCTGGTGTATTAATATTTCATCCTGGCTTTGATCATATCAGTCTGCTTTCCTGGCAGCCATGTCAAAACTGTCTCTCCATTTCTCCTTCCGTTTACCTCTCTCTCTCGCTTTCTCCAGCTCTCTCCTTCTCTCTCTCTCTCTGTCTCTCTCTCTGTCTCTCTCTCTCTCCCTCCCCCCCCCCACCCCTAAACTGTCTCTCCATTTCTCCTTCCGTTTACCTCTCTCTCGCTTTCTCCAGCTCTCTCCTTCTCTCTCTCTCTCTCTCTGTCTCTCTCTCCCTCTCTGTCTCTCTCTCTCTCTCTCTCTCTCCCTCTCTCCCCCCCCCCTACCCCCAAAACAGTCTCTCCATTTTCTCCTTCCGTTTACCTCTCTCTTGCTTTCTCCAGCTCTCTCCTTCTCTCTCTCTGTCTCTCTCTCTCTCTCTCTCTCTCCCTCTCTCCCCCCCCCTACCCCCAAAACAGTCTCTCCATTTCTCCTTCCGTTTACCTCTCTCTTGCTTTCTCCAGCTCTCTCCTTCTCTCTCTCTGTCTCTCTCTCTCTCTCTCTCCCTCTCTCCCCCCCCCTTCCCCCAAAACAGTCTCTCCATTTCTCCTTCCGTTTACCTCTCTCTTGCTTTCTCCAGCTCTCTCCTTCTCTCTCTCTGTCTCTCTCTCTCTCCCTCTCTGTCTCTCTCTCTCCCTCTCTCCCTCTCTCCCCCTCCACCCCCAAACTGTCTCTCCATTTCTCCTTCCGTTTACCTCTCTCTCGCTTTCTCCAGCTCTCTCCTTCTCTCTC
>NC_134896.1:22830274-22832774 GCF_041734735.1 Babylonia areolata
CCCCCCCACCCACACACACACACACACCTTATCCCCTAACCACTACCCCCAACCCCCCCCCCCCTACACACACACACCTTATCTCCTAACCACTACCCACACCCCCCCCCCCAAACACACACACACACACCTTATCCCCTAACCACTACCCCCAACCCCACCCCACCCACACACACACACACCTTATCCCCTAACTACTACCCCCAACCCCCCCCCCCCCACACACACACACCCTATCCCCTAACCACTACCCCCAACCCCACCCCACCCACACACACACACACCTTATCTCCTAACCTTACCCCCAACACCACCCCACCCACACACACACACACCTTATCTCCTAACCACTACCCCCAACTCCCCACCCCCCCACACACACCAACCCCGCCACAACACCCTCCACCCCCATCATCATCATCACTATCACTACCCACCACCACTAAAAACAACAATAACAACATCATATTTTGATTCATCTGTTCCATCATCATAATCATCAATACTTCCACTCAATCGTCATCACTCTCATCGTCGTTGTCACCACCACCACCACCACCAACCACCACCAACCACCACCACACCACCACCACCACCACACCACCACCACCACCACCACCACCACCACCACACCACCACCGCCACCACCACCACCACCAACAACAACAACTACAACAAGATTATATTTCATGCTTCTTACCCTTTATCATCATCGTCATCATCATCATCACCATCATCGTCATTACAAACATCAACAATACCTCCAATACCGTCACCAACAAACACACCACCCGTAACACTGACACACAGACCTCGGACCAGGCGGTGGAGGCCCAGTACGGGCACTCCTCCCCGTCGCCCTCGCAGGCCCGCTTGTAGACGGGGTGCTTGTCGCCGTAGCGCTCGCACAGGTCCTCCTTGACGTAGACCGTGTCTCCGGCGGGGCCGGACTCCACGCAGTACATCTCCTGGGTTTGCTCCCCGACTCCGCACTGCACGGAGCACTTGCCCCAGTGGCCTGGCACCCACCTGAAGGGGGGGGGGAGAAGTTTCAGTTTCAGTTTCAGTAGCTCAAGGAGGCGTCACTGCGTTCGGACAAATCCATATACGCTATACCACATCTGCCAAGCAGATGTCTGACCAGCAGCGTAACTCAACGCGCTTGGGGAGGAGAAGCGAAACGAAACGAAACGAATTTTTATTTCACGAGGGTAGTGGAGTAAGCACAGCAGCTTTTTTATTTTTATTTTTATTTTTTTATAATTTTTTTTTTACATCCAGCCCTCAAGGGCAAAAAAGAAAGAAAAGCGAAAAAAAAGACAAAAAAAAAGGCAAAACATTCAAACAGACACAGACACAGACACAGACACACAGATACTCACACACACACACACACACACACACACACACACACACACACACACACACACACACAATTACACATGAAAATAAAGCGCATGTACACAACCTAAAATAAGTTCGACGCAACGACACATTATTATCATTGAGAGGGAGGAGGGGTGGGGGTTTAGGGGTGGGGGAGGTATCATGTTGCAATATCCAAAGTACACAGAAGGACGGGTGGGTGCCAATACCCGAGTGGTTGGTTAATAAAGCGTTGGACTTTCAATCTGAGGGTCCCGGGTTCGGATCTCAGTAACGGGGGCCTGGTGGGTAAAGGGTGGAGATTTTTTTTTTTTTTTTTTTTCTGCAATCTCCCACGTCAACATAATATTATGCGCAGAACTGTCGTGTGCCTGACCCCCACCCCCTCCCCCCTCCCCCCCACCTCGTCCCCCGTCCACCCTCTCCCTCCCTTCGTGTGTATACACGCAAGCAGAAGATCAGATAAAAAATCTACGCACGTTCAAGATCCTGCAATTCACGTCAGCGTGTTCGGTGGGTTATGAGAAACAAGAACATACCCAGCATGCACCCCCCCCCCCGAAAACGGAGTATGGCTGCCTACATGGCGGGGTTAAAAACCGTCATACTCGTGTACATACGAGTGAACGTGGGAGTTGGAGCCTAAGAACGAAGAAGAAGAAGAAGAGGAAGAAGAAGAAAAACAACAACAATTTTTTGACATGAGGATATATAAAATATGTTTCCCTATTTCTTTTTTTCTTCTTTTTGAAACACAAAATTATGCAATGCAATATAAAATAAGTTTTGCACAGTAAACTTATCATCATTTACAACTGACAAACTTTTCAGACGGGAAAATGAAACTTGATGAAACAAAATAAGACAAAACATGTTTTTTTTTGTTTTTGTTTTTTGTTTTTTGAGTATACAGTAAAATAAAATGAGATAAAATAAAATAAGCCGAGACAAATCCTAGAACCTCCCCACAACCCCCCCCCCCCCCCCCCCCCCCCCCAACTACCCATCGCCAACCAAAGAATCTCGCAACAATCTAAGGGAAGTAATAGCACCAAAACGCTTGGGGTGTATATTGTGTGGTTATTCCCCTTTATCCACCAAACGCCCCAGATAT
>NC_134896.1:22842774-22845274 GCF_041734735.1 Babylonia areolata
ACAAAATCATCCACATCCTCACATAAATCCTCCTCCTCCACGACGACAAAGAGTATAATTATAATAATTATAATACCTGGCACAGTCCCCCAAGACAGATGCCCAGGGAGAGCGGGGAATCACACTCCGTGCCGTCCACCACCCGTTCCTGCAGAACCTCCACCTGACCCGTGCGAGAGTCCTGGCACACCAGCTGGCACCGGTGGCTGCTGCCCATCCGGTGGTCATCTGTCGGCGATGACGGGGTGGAGGGGGGGGGGGGAGAGTTGTGAGTAGAGTGAGTAGTGTCGGGGGTTGGGGGATGTGGGGGTGGGGGTGGGGGTGGGGGGGATGGGGAGAAATGTTTATGATAGATATCTATACCAAGATACGAAGGTACGACAATACTCTAAAAAAAAAAAAAAAAATTAAAAGAGAGAGAGAGAGAGAGAGAGAGAGAGAGAGAGAGAGAGAGAGAGAGAGAGAGATTACTCACTCATTTGCTGATTTTGTTGGTAAATACAATGCGACATGAAAGAGGGTATTTCATCCACATATACAAATACAAAGTTCCATCATTGAATGAATAAGTTCATAATCAGATTTCTCTTTTTTCTCCAAAATGCCCCCCCCGCTCCCCTCAAAAATGAATAACAATAATAATAACATCAATAAATCAGTGCATATAACATAGTGAAATAAAAAAAACACCACAAAGTAAAAAACTAAAGGAAGTAGAGCCATTATATCATCAAATATTAAAACGCAATTTCCAAATCACCGATAAAATGCTCAATAAAACAATCACATATAGCTGGAAAGAGAGACAGGCAGAGAGAGAGAGAGGGTGGGGGGTGAGGGGGAGACAGACAGACAGAGACAGAGGAGGAGACAGAGGAAGAGATAGAAAGACAGACAGCCGGACAGACAGACAGACAGACAGAGACAGAGGAGGAGACAGAGGAAGAGATAGAAAGACAGACGGACGGACAGACAGACAGACAGACAGAGACAGAGGAGGAGACAGAGGAAGAGACAGAAAGACAGACGGACGGACAGACAGACAGACAGGCAGAGGAAGAGAAAGAGAGACAGACAAACAGACAAAGACCTAGGAAGAGACAGAGGAAGAGACAGAAAGATAGACAGACGGACAGAGAAAGAGGTGGCAGCAAAGGGGCAAAGAACACACCCAGGTAAGGTCGCCAGGTGGACTTCTCGTCATTGAAGCGAGCACACTGCACGGTGCGGAAGCTGTCCAGGCCATCTGGACAGGGCTGCAAATGACCACCGCTTTGTAACCATCATCATCACTTTGTGACCACCATCATCACTTTGTGACCACCATCATCACTTTGTGACCACCATCATCACTTTGTGACCACCACCATCACTTTGTGACCACCACCATCACTTTGTGACCATCATCATCACTTTGTGACCACCATCATCACTTTGTGACCACCACCATCACTTTGTGACCACCACCATCACTTTGTGACCATCATCACTTTGTGACGACCATCATCACTTTGTGATGACCTTCATCACTTTGTGACCATTATCACTTTGTGACGACCATCATCACTTTGTGACGACAATCATCAGTTTGTGACCACCATCTTTACTTTGTGACCATCATTACTTTGTAACCATCATCACTTTATGACCATCATTACTTTGTGACGACCTTCATCACTTTGTCACGACTATCATCACTTTGTGACCATTATCACTTTGTGACGACCTTAATCACTTTGTGACCATCATCGCTTTGTGACGACCATTATCACTTTGTGACGACCATCATCACTTTGTCACGACTATCATCACTTTGTGACCATCATCAGTTTGTGACGACAATCATCGGTTTGTGACGACTATCATCAGTTTGTGACGACCATCATCACTTTGTGACCATCATCACTTTGTGACGACCATCATCGCTTTGTGACCATCATCACTTTGTGACGACCATCATCACTTAGTGACGACCATCATCGCTTTGTGACCATCATCACTTTGTGACCATCATCACTTTGTGACGACCAACATCACTTTGTGACCATCATCACGTTGTGGCCATTATCACTTTGTGACGACCATCATCACTTTGTGACCATCATCATTTTGTGACCATCATCACTTTGTGACGACAACATCACTTTGTGACCATCATCACTTTGTGACGACCATTATCACTTTGTGACGACCATCATCACTTTGTGACCAACATCACTTTGTGACCATCATCACTTTGTGACCAACATCACTTTGTGACCATCATCACTTTGTGACGACCAACATCACTTTGTGACCATCATCACTTAGTGAACATTATCACTTTGTGACGACCATTATCACTTTGTGACGACTATCATCACTTTGTGACCATCATCACTTTGTGACGACCATCATCACTTTGTGACGACCATTATCACTTTGTGACGACCATCATCACTTTGTGACCATCATCACTTTGTGACCATCATCACTTTGTGACGACCAACATCACTTTGTG
>NC_134896.1:22850274-22862774 GCF_041734735.1 Babylonia areolata
AACCAACATAGCAGAATGGTACCTAAAATTAGTCAATCAATCAATCTGAACGGAAACGAAAAATCAGTCAACCGATCAATAATCAGGAATGGACTTATAGGATGGGCCAAACATAAGGATGGTGAAGGAGATTTCCAGATCGTGAGATCAGTAAACAATGTCTTCCAAAACACTAAGCTTTTTGTGCGTCCGTAAGTGAATGTAAGCTAGCGTAATTAATCATTGATATAACTTTCGACAACTGTTACATTTTCATGATTACTGTTGGGAATGTGAACGTGCGCGCGCGCGCGCACACACACACACACACACACACACACACACACATGCAAATACATACATACATACATACATACATACAAATATACATACATACATACATGATATCAGTTTGGAATTTCTTTTGAACACACACAAACAATAAGAATTTTGAATTTTGTTAGCTGTTTGACACACACAATATGAATTTGGAATTCTGTTAGCTTGTTAAAAATGTTTATCTGAAATTATTTTTGGTTACGAAGACGACTGCGTCCCTCAACTTATGAAAAAAACGGAAGCATACACGACATAATAATCATGAAAGACGTATCTTCAGTTCGATTTCAGGATACACACATATATAATTATATACATATAAAAGAAGCATGCTAAACCCAGGGGAATATAAAACAGTTGGGAACGTCATCAAACGTGGCATCGACAACTTCATTTGCCATACAACTAACTGATCTACCCGCCATATTTTCTATCCCCCCCCCCCCCTTCTTCTTATTCTTCTCTTCATTGTTAGCATTTTTTCATTTTTATTATTATGAACATTTTCCTTATTGTGACATGAAAAAATAAGGCCAGGGTGACAGATTTTACTTTCCTTTCACACACACACACACACACACACACACACACACACACACACACACACACACACACACACACACACACACACACACACACACACACACACACACACACACACACATAGAGAGAACCTGCCCTTAGCTAATATGCAGTTTCACGTTCATCATCAGTCCGACCTCGTTGATAAACGTTACACAGCCCACATCACAAGTGCTTCCGCAATCTGCAATCTCTCGTGACGTTAAGAAGAACACCAGAAGTTGTATTTCCACCCTCGATCCTTAACAAGGAACCCCATCATTCCAAGTGAATGAAACAAACATCAAAAGATAATTATCTGGAGGAGAAACCTGCCCTCAGTGTATTGACGACACAGTGATTGGTACTGCTTTGCAATGAAACGATTCTAAAAGAACAGCCAATGGGATTTTAACTGAACTTCCGTGCGAAACGTCCGATTGAAAGCTCTTAACGCGAACAAAACAACCAGTGGACGCTTGACAATGGCAGTAGTTGTCGTCGCAACAGCCAATGGAATGTTTTTAATTTTGGTTAAACTGATCAGAACTTTCCTGGTCTTTCAACTAACAGAATCATGGATTCAACAGAATTGACCAATTGAAAACATTTCTTTTAATTTTCGGGGCAGCCATTGGAAAACTTCAGTCAATGGCCAATTGAAACTTTTCGGATCCTTCAGAAGCCGGAAGGAAACAGATTTCAATACGAATCAGCAACTGAATTTGTTCAGTCTTTTAAAAGTTCTGGAATTGTTATCCTTATTCGAAGGAGTCAGCTGACAGACTGGTTAAAACCTAACTCTCGGAAGTGAGATAAACTGTCTGCTGTGCAATACTATTATGCAGACATTGGTGGTCTTTTGGTGGGTGGGATCTTGTCATGACCCTCAATGGAAGTGCACAGTCTTTTCTGGTTTCAGAAGAACGTGTCATGTCCTGGGAAGAAATGCCGGTTCTGAATCATTCCTCAAAGACGGGGAAAGTTGAATGGCTGTTTTGAATAATGATGACGAGAAAGAAGGCAGATGGTTCTTTTGTCAGTCACAGACCAGAGGGCAGGTTTTTCTTTTCCAGTACCAAACAATGTATGAAGAGGGAAGGGATCATTCCAAAACAGTTAAATGAAGTAAAGTTGCATGAGAAGAGAAAGAAAAAAAAAAACGAAACCTTGCAGACATTTACCTCCTGCGGTGTTCCACGCCCCATTCAAAGAGAAAAACAGAGGGAACGACAACAACATGTTATCAATAACACATGGACGCAAACATTTTGGGTGCGTCCATGTCCAGCCAAACTGGAACTGAAAATGAACGTTTGTACATTTATATAACTGAAATATGACACATATTTTGTGTGGTTTGACTTGATCTTCACTTACAAACGAGGATGTGCATACGTTCTTGGCAAGGTATCGTAGGGTACGTAAAGATGCAAATAAACAGAAAAGATAAGATTTATAGATTCATACATAAGATTCGGTTTTTTCAGTGAAACTTTGTACATTGATAGGGATTTGTTTTCCTATTGTGATGGAAAATGATTGTTAATGTGTATTCGCCTGCTTGCTCGTGTGAGCCTTTTGTATTTGTTTAACTTTTTGAGATCGCTCTTTGTGTTTATATGGCATCAAAGACGTTGATGTATAATGTTTCTATGCCCCCAGGGTGTAGGTGTGCATGAAATAAACGTCTTGTCTTGCCTTGCCTTGCCTTGCCTTGCATAATCATAAAGTGCGATTCAGTATTGGTCGTGTGCGCAATATCTATTTGAATAGAGCTATAGTTCACTTAGTTTGCCAGTTGGATGAAACATTACGTCGCTGCTGCTGCTGCTGCTGCTGCTGCTGCTGCTGATGATGATGATGATGATGATGATAATGATAATGATGATGTCGTGATTTCAGCGTCTCCTTTCTTCGTCGTGACAGTGACCATGATTTCCTTTCTCATCATCATCATCATCATCATCATCATCATAACCATCATTATCATTTTTACATAATGTTTCCAGAAATGTGAAAAAAAAAATGATACCAGGCTTTGATTCTAACTGGTTAAGTGTCACAAACGTATTCATAAATTCACGCACTCCTCAAGAGAAAAAAAAAACCCGCACCATTTATTGCTGACAAATATGCCATGGCAGTCACAAAAAAATAAAATATTATCACAGCTTCAATAGTTTGTAGAGGTATACAACGACCTGTGTCACAATGGTTTTTTGACCGGAAGTAGCTCCAACATCATCACGATCCTTTGAACAGACAAGGTCATCTCGGGAAATAGTGGTAAAAAGACTTTGCACTTCTCATGCCTATTGTTCCTGGTAAAGTGTAATTGTTTTAATAAGGGGGCAAGGATTTTATGATATTGTTGTTGTAGCCAAAGGACACTGCCTTCAGTAAAACAAACCTCATCTTGAAGACTTGTCACCCACCGAGCTTCCAATCAAAATTAATTTGTCAATATCAATAAATAAAAAAAAAAGAGGAAAAAAGTGGAAAGACGTAAACCCGAAGATCTCAGCTTGAAACAAAGTTGGTGGTATCAGCATGTCTAGCTCCAGATAAGATATCTGATACGGTTTATAATGGCTAGAAAACGCACTTATATATATATATATATATATAAAACAAAAAACAAAACAAAAATAAACCGGTAGGTATGCCTTACCACAATGACTTGTTTTGTTGGAGCTAAAAGTTCATGAAAAAAAGAGCACTATTTCTCACTGAATGGTGGCCATACAGCCATTAATTCTACTTTGAATGAACGAATAAAAGAAATCTATGTTCTCTAACACGTGCACTCTATGACAGAATATAAAAAAAAAAAGCTCTAATGCATGCACTCTTAGTATGGGCAGAGACGATCTCTCATAAAGCATGTTCAAAAACTAACACCAACAGTATTTGTAGGGTTTTTTTCTCGTTCAGCACACATTAGAGATATGTAGTTATCCTAAGTGAATGCGATGTAGGTGGCAGCAAAAGAGAAGTTGTTTAAGCATCAAGCGTTTTGGTTCGTTAAAAAAAATTAATCAGCACTGGCTGTATAAAGATCAGCTGATCTACAGAAAGAAATGGAGAGCAGAAAAAATTTTTACATTTCTAAACAGCGAGTTTTGCTTAAATTATGCCAGCAGCAACTTCTACAAATCGCATTATACTAAAGCATGATGCAAGACAAAAGTGGTTTGGTTAAAATGGTTGATTAATCTTGATTTCATATTCAGAGCACACATCATGACACTTCTTTGTTTTTAAATCAAAAACGATGTGTGTCTTGCCGTTCGCAAGTGGATCAATATCTGTTAAGACAAAATGATGCTTTAGAGAGAGAAAGAGACAGACAGACAGACAGAGACACAGACAGACGTAGACACAGAGATAGATAGACAGACACACACACACACACAGAGAACAAGAACCACAGACAAATAAGTACTCCTCACATTAACTAACAAAAACAATCGCGATTAAACATACAAGCGTAACAACCAGAATATACATTTGTAAAGGTATGAAAGCCGTGCAAAAAAAACAACCCAAAAAACAAACAAACAAACAAAAAAACCCCCAAAAAACAGAACTTTTTTTTTTCTTTTTCTTCTTAATTCTTAAGTAATCCAGAGACAAGCGTATCCGTTTGACCCTGCTGAATAGAATTGACATACGAGGAGTGAATAGATAAATGAATAAATAAATAGATAAATAAATAAATAAATAAATACATAGAACTGGATGAAAAAAACAACAGAACTCCACTCACATGCCGTGATGACATTTGCGCGTGCGGTGCAGGACACCGCCTCCACACGTCCGGGAACACTCAGAAGGGTCCCCCCATTTGCCCCACATCCCGTCGCTGCCCTGTTTATTCTTTTTTTTTGGGGGGGAGGGTGGGGGGGGGGTTTGGGGGGGGGGAGGAAAACACACACACACACACACACACACACACACACGGACGCGCGTACGCACGCGCACGAACGCACACACACACACATACACACACACGCACGCACACACACACACACACACGCGCGCGCGCGTACGCACGCGCACGAACGCACACACACACACACGCACGCACGCACACACGCACGCACGCACGCACGCACACACACACACACGCACGCACGCACACACGCACGCACGCACGCACGCACACACACACACATACACACACACACGCGTGCGCGCACGCACGCACAAACAAACACACACACACACACACACTGAGGTCAAAATCAAGAAAGCCTAAAAAGTCTCTCTCTCTCTCTCTCTCTCTCTCTCTCTCTCTCTCTATCTATCTATCTATCTATCTATCTATCTATATATATATATATATATATATATATATATATATATATATATATATATATATATATATATTCGTTGCTTCCATTATCGTATACCATTTTAAGAGAAAAATTAGTTTTTCTACCTTTCTTTTTTTTTTTCTTTGCTCTTTTTGTCTTCCTCTTTATTTTCTTTCTTATATCTTTTATATTTCTTCATCATCACCATCATCATCATCATCATCATCATCATCATCACTATCATCTTCTTCTTCTTCTTCTTCAGAAAAACCCATACGTGAAAACGTAATCAAGAAGTGCTCCAACACACTCAGTTTATCGCTTTCTTTCTTTCTTTCTTTCTTTCCTTCTTTCTTTCTTTCTTTAGTTCCTTCTTCTTGCATTTTCAGCCCTTTAATTTGTCACCTTGCGCAATTTTTCGTATCGTGATAAACATTTCTAGAAAACTGAGGCACACGCACTTGCGATGGACAGTTGCAACTTTGCTTCTTTTTTTTTCTTTTCTTTTTTTTTCTTCTTCTTTAAACTATCAAAAGTAATACGATATGAGAAATGATTATCGACAGCGACATTTCGAATACAAATTGATATTTCACTTTTTTTTTTTTTCAAATTTGTCCTTTTTTCTGTTTTCCTTTTTTTTTTCTACATATAGATTTTTTTAAAAGCATGTACATCTTTAGCAATACTCAGTAACACGCCCAAACAGGCGCATTATCTGTCTCTCTCTGTCTTTCTGTCTCTGTCTCTGTCTTGTCTGTCTGTGTGTCTGTCTCTCACATTATAAAAAAAAATACTACAACTAATGATAATAATGGAGTCTCCCGTCGTACCGACGGACGAGTACGCAGGCAGGCTTATCTGTCGGTGTGTGTCCTCATAATTATGGGAGAAGAGGCCGATTCTGGATGCACAGCACTTCCCACAGGTGTTGCAAGGGAAAACGTCTCCAGAAAAATAATACTAGATAGCATTTATAACGTATGATCCCCACACATCATGGGCTCTTAGCGCCTCACACGAAACAACGCATATACAACAGTGCATTATAACATCCCCTGCACATGAAAAATGAAACAACAACATATATATATATATATATATATATATATATATATATATATATATATATATATATATATATATATATATATATATATATATATACGAGGGTCATTCAATAAATAAGGTGAATTTTTCGGTATAAGGACTTCTAATACAGATAGAAGCTTACTTTTTTTCTTTTTTTTTTTCAACGTATTCTCCCAGCACTGTCACACACTTTTCCCATCTGTGCACAAGCTTCCGTATTCCCTCAGCGTAAAAATCTTTGGAGTGATGTCTCAGCCAGTCGCTCACAACACTTTTGACTTCATCGTCACTTTCAAAGTTCGTGCCTCTCGTGAACGCTTTCAAGGGACCAAACAGGTGAAAGTCTGAAGGGGCAAGGTCTGGGCTGTAAGGGGGATGAGGGAGCAGTTCCCAGCCCAGCTCGTTGATGGTCTGCACCGTTCGGGCTGCTGTGTGAGGCCTTGCGTTGTCATGATGCATGATGACTCCTTCTGACTGATGACCCCTGCGTTTGTTCTTTATGTCTTTCTTGACCTGCCTCAGCAGTTCACAGTAGTTGGCACTGTTAACAGTGCTTCCTTTCTCAAGGAATGAAATGGTGATTGGGCCTTGCATATCCCAAAAAACGGTGAGCATCACCTTCCTCGTGGACCGCTGGGACTTGAACTTCTTCTTCACTGAAGAGCCTACGTGCTTCCACTCCATGGACTGCCGTTTGGACTCAGGCTCATAGTGCCAAACCCATGTCTCGTCACATGTGACCACCTTCTTCAGAAACTCATCACCATCCTTCTCATAGCGGCAGAGACACTGCTGGGACAACTCGACCCTCCTCTGTTTGTGCTCTGGAGTAAGCATCTTTGGCACCCACCGGCAGCTGACCTTCGAGTAGCCAAGGTCATCATGGACAATTTTGTGTGCTGTCCCAACAGATAAGCTCAAAGTCCTTGCAATGTCATCCACTGTCACCCTTCTGTCAGACTGAATGAGGTCATTGACTGATTCGATCACCTCAGGAGACCTCACTTCTGTAGGCCTTCCAGGCCTGTCTTCATCCTCAAAACTGCTCCGTCCTTCTTTAAACAATTTAGCCCACTTGTGAACATTTTTTTCGGCTGAAACATGTGGCACCATACACAGTTGACATTCTCCTATGAATTTCAACTGGTTTGCACCCTTCAGCAACCAAAAACTTGATAACTGACCGCTGTTCAATCATGGAGCATGCTTCTTGGTCGGCCATCTTTGTTAATCGCCAAAACTCTCAAAGTTTTTTTTAATCTGCAAAACAAATTAAATCCATGTGAAAAAGAAGTAAAACAAAAAAAAAAAAACGAAAAAAAAAAGTAAGCTTCTATCTGTATTAGAAGTCCTAAAACCGAAAAATTCACCTTATTTATTGAATGACCCTCGTATATATATATATATATATATATATATATATATATATATATATATGTGTGTGTGTGTGTGTGTGTGTGTGTGTGTGTGTGTGTGTGTGTGTGTGTGCGTGAGTCGATATGCAAGAAGACAACACTACAAATTGCAGATATGAACAATTTTTATTACACACACACACACACACACACACACACACACACACACACAAACTCTCTCTCTCTCTCTCTTTCTTCGTTGTAGTAGCAGAAGATGTAGCAGTGTTAACAAAATTATTATTGTTGTGTCGTTATCGTTAATGTTGTTATTGTTATTGTTGTCACAAGGACAGATTGGAAGACTGGGCGATGCCTAAAATCTTTATCCTTGAGTAATAAAGTTTTTGAATCTGTGTGTGTGTGTGTGTGTGTGTGTGTGTGTGTGAGTGTGTGTGTGTGTGTGTGTTGTGTGTGTGTGTGTGTGTGTGTGTGTATTCGTTGTTTCCGTTATCGAATATTTTGTTCTCTCCTTTTTTCCCGCTTAATGCATCTTCTTTTTCCCTTCAGAAATGCGAATACATGCAAACGTAAGCAAGAACTGCACCAACAAACTAACAGTTTATCGCGGTTTTTTTTGTAACTTGTAATATTTTTTTTCTTTCATGTAAAGCGCCCTGAACTCTTAGAGAGAAAGGGCGTTGTATAAATGTACATTATTATTATTATTATTATTATTATTATTATTATTATTATTATTATCATCATCATCATCATTATTATTATCATCATCATTATTATTTATAAACCGAGGTCCCGTGTGCACTGACTTGGCACACATAAAAAAAAGAAAACAAAGGAAAACGCGACAACAAAAGCGATGTCCCTGGCAAAAATCCCGTAAAAAAATCGCTTTAATGATAAAAACAAATAGGATATACACTTGTACACCCCCCCCCCCCCCCCGCCCCCCCCCCACACACACACACACACTTGTCAGCCAGCTTAGAATAAGAAAGGACTCACACACGGGCTTTCGGTTTACTGGGTAGAATTGTTGTTCGCTCAATGCGTTGAGGGAACAGCAGCTAGAAAGCCGGGAATCTTGCTTCACCTCATCAGGAGGAATTCAGTGTCTTTCAAGAACCAGTTTACTTACCCTTCCACGTACGTAGCTGAGCGAAGCTTTATTTCACCCGGATAGGTTTCCATTTCACTTCGTGTGCAACTTAATTAAAACTGAACGCACCTACCAAGTTTTGTTTGTTTGTTTGGGCTTTTGTTGTTGTTTTTTTTTGTATACGTGACAGACTGGCCAGATTCAAAGACAAAACAAATCAACATACACCAACGCACGCGCGTGCGCGTGCACACACACACACACACACACACACACACACACACACACACCGTCTAATATCACTTAAAGTGGAAGACGTTAACCTGAAGACTACTACTACGAAACGAAATTCCTTGAACCATCATTATTGTTTATAAAGAAATAAAGAATTGTTGTTGTTTTTTAATTCATCCTCGTAAACCGTACGGAGCAATACATGCACGTTCCTTATAAAGTAACAAGGGGAAGAACTGTTTTCTTCAATATTGCATTCAGTGGCTTTTTGGGGATTTTTTGCTTTTGCTTTTTTTTTTTTTTTCTTTTTTTTTGCGTGTTTCCTTTTTTAATTGGTGATTGTGTGTCTGATTGCCTTTTGTCATTGCTTTTCATTTATTTATTTATTTATTTATTTGTTTAAGTCTTAGCTTCTTTGTGAGGGAGCCAACGGCAGAAGGCAGCAGGTCAGTGACACTGCGCGGGAGGAAAGGGTTCAGGAAAGAAGGGGGTCGTGGGAGGGCGTGGGGGGTGCAGGGCCGGGGAGGGGAGGGGGGAGGGGGGGGGGGACTCTTGTTTCACCCAGTGAAAGACAGCGTGTCGTGAACGTGTTCGTCTTTCCATCCAGGGATACCATTCGCAGCACCCATTGCGACGTGGCGAAGGATCGTTTAGTTTGGCCTGCTTTCTTCGGGATTTTTTTTTCCAACTTCTTTTTATTTATCTATTTTTTTTTTAATCCTGCTGGCGGCATCTGACATCCACCACGCTTGTTAGGATGAGTCCCTTCCCCCAAAAAAACCCTTTTGTACGCCCCCCTGGACCCCCTCCTCCCCCACCCCCACCACCCACCCACCCAATAACCCTCTCTTTTCCTACCTGTCATTTTGTCTCCCTGTCTTTCCACATATTTGTATGTGTATATGTGCGTCTGTGCGTACATGTGTGTGTGTGGTGGTGGTGGAAGGGATGTGGGGGTGGGGGTGGGGGAGGGGTAGGTATGTAGGTGTAAATGTGGGTGGGTGTGGCTGGGTAGGTTCTGTCTTTAATTCGATTTAACGTCTTTTCACTTTGAGTGATATGAGACGTACTATCACTGGGTGGGTATAGGTGTGTGTGTGTGTGTGTGTGTGGGTGTGGGTGTGTGTGTGTGTGTGTGTGTGTGTGTGTGTGTGTGTGTGTGTGTGTGGCACGCACCAAGGGCTATGCTTCCATCTTCCTTCTTCTTCTTCTTCTTCTTTTTCCCCCCTTCTCTTTTTCAGGAAAGTCAGCATCCTGTCAAAATGTTTACTCTACAGTAGTTTCAGCTTCGAGCTCATGTCCATCAGCTTCCTCAACTTTCGGCATTTCACTGAATGTAGATACATTGACCATTTGATGGTTTGCTTTTGAGTTTCATTCATTACTGAGGGTGCACAAGGGTGTTTGTGATCTGCTGGGGGTGATTCAGTGAGGAAGTCATTTCCATGCCGTTCAGTTAGTTATTCCTGGACATTTACAGTCCTTTCTTTGAGCATCCGTTTGAAGTTCTATAGATAAGCCCACCATTACTGACTTACCTAAGCTGAGAGCCACTCACATTGCTCTATATTGAGCGAATGCGAGTCATTTGGTACAAACATTAGTAAAAAGATACGAGAAAGTGGTGTGACGGATCCCTTCGGCACCGAGACCTATTTCCGGAAAGATTATGGGTGTGCGCAAACACCTTAGTCTCCAAAACTAATGTAGGTCGACAGTTCTTTCCTGAAACGTTACTGTTGTTCCTGGTGTGTTAAAGTGTCATGCTGACTTCCATACTTCGGAAGAAATTACATAAGTACTGCAATTTTGTTAAATGCGTTTTCCAGGTCTGTTGCTCCTTGGCTCGTGTTTCATATGCATTAAAGCTAAAAGTGGCAGGGTTTTCCCCGTGTGCTAAATTTATCTGCAGTGAAACTATATTTGTTTTCAAAGGTCAACCTATCACACTGAGGAACATTGAAAATCGATTCACCATTAGTGTATCGCGGTTCGCACCAAGGCATAGTGTGAATTGATCTTACACACCACGCCATGAATACCACCATTATCACGTGAACCTATTGACTTTTGCTCTGTGTGTGAATGACCTTGTCTACGCATTTTGATCTTATCCCGTTATAGATTCATTTTTCAAATCATATCTGAAATCATGGTACAAGACGATCCATTTGGAACTTTTACTGAACTGTAATGACCGACATGATTTGTATTTTCTTATTTACATATTTCTTTGTTTCTTTATTTATTTCCTTATCTGTCTATCTATCTATCTATCTATGAACATGACGTTTTACTATGTGAAAAATGCAGTTTCCAGTGAAGTCAAATCAAATTGTTCGTTCTTTCCATCCAGTCTTGCTAACAGTTTAGACATATGACGTAAAATGATAACTGAATGAATCGATATCAGGAAAATGTTTTTAAAATCTCTCTCTCTCTCTCTCTCTCTCTCCCAAAACATACAGACTCTCACACACATGCACATACGCACATACAAACGCAGACACACACACACACACACACACAACACACATCACACCACACACGAAAACGTTCCACACCAAATCTAACTACACACACACACACACGCGCGCGCGCGCGCGCGCGCACACACACACACACCAGGGACAGCAACAGCACCAACAACACACACACACACACGCACATAAGCAATCGCGCACACACACACACACACACACACACACACACACACACACACACACGCACGCACGCACGCACGCACGCAAGCACACATACACACATGCACATACGCGCACACGCACACACGCACACACAAGCACACACACACACACACACACACACACACACACATCAACATGTACACATACCTGTCCATACGCGAGTGCGATACAGAGGCACAACAACACAAATGTCGCCCGCAGTTCCATGACGACTCCAAGAAATGATGACGTCACTCGAAAAACAAAACAATACGTCACTTCTTCAGCTCTCAAAACAGTGTCACCTGGTTGACGTCATGAGGTCTGTGTGACGTAGATATGAGTCGTCAAAGAGGGAGCGGGATAATCGTCCTGCAACAACGACAAAAGAAACTCACGATCAGTTCCCTGCACCATAAGAAAGAACTTTGATGGTGGAAACACATTGAGTTCCTTAAGACAGCGCGCTCGGAGAAATTAAGAGCGTGAAAAAAATAAGCAAGCAAGCAAAGAAAAACAAGCAAAACAAAACAAAACACCCCTCCACCCCCACCCCACCCCCCCAAAAAACACAAACAAAAAACGCAAAAAAAAGAAAAAAAAAGAAAGAAAAAAAAACAAACCAAAAACCCCTTAACAACAACAACAAACGCGATACGACGTGAAGAAATTATGCTACTTAGGCTACGAACCGTTTTATTTAAGATATCAATACTCGAGCCCGTTTAGAAAGCGTGTTAAAAAGACTAAAAGCCCTTTTTATGTGAGAAAACGACTGTTTTAGGAGCCGTATTAAGGCAATGAAACCTTTTATAAC
>NC_134896.1:22867774-22870274 GCF_041734735.1 Babylonia areolata
TAATGATCGGGGATGGGGGTCATAGGCAAACGGAAGGGGATATAGAATGAGCGGAGGAGGAAGGTTGTCGTTGGAGGAGAAGGAGGAGGAGGAGGAGGAAGAAGAAGAGAGTAGTGATGGTCCCTGGGGTGTACGCACGCACGCACGCACGCAAGCAGACATGCGCATGCAAGCCCGGATACACTTGAAGAGAGAGAGAGAGAGAGAGAGAGAGAAAAGATTGGTGACAGACCTTTGTTTTTTTTCCCTCTCTCTCCGTGAATGGCAGACAGGGGTAGGATTGAAAGGGAGTAGGAGGGGTTGGGGTGTGGAGTCGAGGAGCTTGCACTGGGAAAGCTTGAGACAGACGCTCAGTTTTCAGTTATTAGTTTCAAGGGGGTGTCAAAACGGACTAAATATATATATATATATATATATATATATATATATATATATATATATATAAGGAGACGGGAAAGGCGGAGGGGAGGGGAGGGGAGCCGGGGGAGGGGGGTGGGGGTTGTGAAAATGCAACTCTCATTAGCAGGAGCTATATAGTTTTTAGAGTCAAGTCACTCGGACTGCAGTAGACCTGCAGATGCGGAAGCACTGAACACACTGGAAGCAGCAATATGCGTGTCATTTCCTATCTTGATTTTTTTTTGTTGTTGTTGCTTAATTGATGACTAATATCGTACATGTAAAAATGCCCATGATAGTTCCATAAACGCAGGTTTGATTAGTGAGGCTGACAGTTGAGCAACTACAGGTTTGGCAGCGATATATATATATATATATATATATATATATATATATATATATATATATATGTACTTTGGGAAGAGCATGGTAGACTGTCACGACAGCGGAAAAAAAGAAAGAAAAAAAGAAAGAAACACCGGTATTTATTACCCTTAACCCTTTCACTGCCAAACTCGCATTTATGCAGCAGCAAGGTAGAGCACCCATGTCGCAGAAGGGTGACTAGATCATGGTTCTGTTTTCCATGAACCTACTGCTATCAATGTTCAGTAGTAGCATAGACCATATTTTCTACACATCACGGTGGGGGCGGGGGTGGGGGTTGGGGGGGGGGATGCGGGGATGATCCCCAGCTATTCTTAGACCCCATAATCATTTTCCTGTGTTTAAAGCACAAGGGAATTTTGCACTCTAAATTGACTGGCAGTGAAAGGGTTAATCAAAGGGTGACCGTGACTCACACGCGAAGAGGTCATCGTGTCTGGAGATAGAATTCAGGGTCATTCTGTTCTTATTATGACCGTGTGAAGCCGTTCTGTTCAGTTGACCTCAGTTCAGTGTCTCGGCGAGGAGGGGTCAGTGCGTTCGGGCAAATCCACATACTCTACACCACGTCTGCTAATATAAGCAGAGGCTTAAAAACCAACAGCGAAACGCAACACACGTAGTCAGGCCTTTGAGGAAAAACATAACATGAAAAAAAAAGTAAAATAAGAAACATAAACAGATCAATGTATAAGTCTTTAAATAAACGAATAAATAATTCAAATGATAGAGAAAAAAAAAACAGAAATAAAAATAAAATGAAAATGAAAATACGTAAGCAAATACTGAATAGATAAAGAAATGAAACAAAATACAATGTAGAAAAAAAATGATATGAATAACAATAATGACAATATTAAGTAAACAAACAAATAAGCAAATTGATATGAATAAACACACACACACACACATGCACACACACACACACACACACACACACACACACACACACACACACACACACACACACAAGCACAACAGATATGCAAAAAAACGATAGTCATGTAGTCTCACAGATATAAAAGACACAAACAAAATGTACACAGGCCCAACACGACGCAGATCCCAAACACACATTCCATATTCTAAATATATTTCTGTTTAATAATTACGATGTAATAATTAATTGCAATGTTTTTAAAAGCGAATATGTGAAGAGATGAAGAGAGAGACACTCAAGCCTCTCTCTCTCAATCTCTCTCTCTCTGTTGCCTCTGTCTATGTCCTTCCATCTCTCCCTCCTCCCCCGCCTCTGTTTCAGACACACACACGCACACAGATGCTTGAGTGTTTCTCTCTTCCCCTCTCTCTCTGTGTCTCTGTTGCTCTCTCTCTCTCTCTCTCTCTCTCTCTCTCTCTCTCTCTCTCTGTGTTGTCCCTGTCTCTGTCCTTCCATCTCTCCCTCCTCCTCCGCCTCTGTCTCAGACAGAGAGAGAGAGAGGCTTGAGTGTCTCTCTCTTCCTCTCTCTCTCTCTCTCTGTCTCTGTTGCTCTCTCTGTTTCTGTTGCTCTCTCTCTATCTCTCTAGAGAGAGAGAGAGAGAGAGAGAGAGAGAGAGAACAACCAAAACAAGAAGAAAAAGAACCCCCCAAAAAACTCTGACAATTATACCTCCGCCAAGTTATTTCCCTAGACAGTACACAGGCACCTGCGCGCGGACAGTGCACTGAAAAACACTTCATGCATATTCAACGAAGTGAGAGACAGCTCTCTAA
>NC_134896.1:22872774-22877774 GCF_041734735.1 Babylonia areolata
TGAAAAGCAAACAAAGGGTAGAAGAGAGAGAGAGGGGGGGAGGGAGGGGGGCAGAGAGAGAGAGAGAGAGAGTGAGAGAGAGAGAGAGAGGAGGGAGTTATGACGTGTGAAAAACACGAACTCCTTCTCCTTCTTCTTACAATGTTTTCTTTACTTCTTTCCTTAGATCCTGGATCGTGCATTATTACTGCAATAATGTTGATTTGTGTGGAACATTACCGTTTTGTTTCATTTCTACCCTCTCCATGTCTTTCTTTCAAACTGTATCTTCTTTTCATGTGTACGAAAGCAAACATGCACACACACACACACACACACACACACACACACACACACACACACACAAGAACACACACATTCACACAAACGCGCGCGCGCAAACACACACACACACACACACACACACACACACACACACACACACACACACAAGAACACACACATTCACACAAACGCGCGCGCGCAAACACACACACACACAAATTATAAACACACACACACACACACACAGATACACACGCACACACACACAGCTCTCTCTCTCTCTCTCTCTCTCTCTCTCTCTCCCCCCCCCCCCCCCTCACATTCACACAAGCACATCTAACACCTAAGAGTGCAAAACACACAGGCACATGGACAGACAGTCAGACAGAAAGGCAGAAAGACAGACAGACAGACAGACAGACAGACAGACAGAGGCAGGAGACAGAGGGTTTGTGTTTTGTTGTTGTTGTTGTTTTTTGTTTGTTTGTTTGTTTGTTTTTTTGTTGTTGTTTTTTTGGGGTTTTTTGGTTTTTTTGTTGTTGTTTTTTTTTTTTTTGGGGGGGGGGGGGCGGGGGCGCTACCGAATCCTTCCTTTTTTACGACAAAGGAACAGAAGTCATATTACGGTGTTGGGCACACATCTATCATCATTGTGTCCTGCCACTCGACAGGATCTTAAAAGTTTCCGAGCGTGTCTCCCACCCCCACCCCCACCCCACCCCCAACCAGTTCTCGCGTCTCAGCCTCTCTCCGGTACGGCGGCAAGGGGTACTAACTCTTGTCCAGACACCGGGTGCTTTCCCTCCCCTTAATATAATGCGCGCCCATTTCTTTTCTTCTTCTCCTCCTCCACCACCGATACAGAGGGAAAATGGATGAGAGGTGGTGGAGGGGGAGGCCGGGGGAGGGGGGAGGGGGTGGGGGGCGTGGGGGGGTGAGGGGGAACAAGAGCTCTTATTACCGCTTGTCCTGGATTTCCTTCTTCTTCTTCTTCTTCTGTCTGGCTAGGGTCTCGCTTTCCCCGTTTTGTTTCTTTCCTGTCTATCTGTCCGTCTATCTATCATTCTTAATTTCTATCTGTATGAAATAACAGCTTTCTTTCTTTCTATATTGTGTCTATTTTGTTTGTCTGTCTACCTGTCTCTCTCTGTTTATCTATCTACCTACCTATCTATCTATCCATCTATCTAGCTAGCTAGCTAGCTTTGTTTCTCACTTCTCTTTTTTTAAAATATCTTTCCATCTATCTATTTATCTTTCTTACTTTTACTTTCTTTCAATCCCTTCTTTCCTTCATTTTTTTCCGTCCTGCTCCCCCCCCCCCCTCTCTCTCTCTCTCTCAAAGGATGCCAGTTGAACGCTATTGTCAGCACGTCCCCCTTCCCAGCTTCCCAATGCAACGATGGCTATGACCTGAATGCAATAAACCATTCTCTCTCTCTCTCTCTCTCTCTCTCTGTGTGTGTGTGTGTGTGTGTGTGTGTGTGTGTGTGTCTGTCTATCTGACTATCTGTCTCTTTCTTCATCTCTGATAACCTCGGTCATTCTGATTCCCTCGCATCTTTTAAATCTCGTCTCAAAACTCACCTTTTCCCTCAGCAGTAAGTTCAATTGTGGCAGGTCCACTTCCTTTGCGTTAGCTGTGCTTGACTATATGTGTGTATACATATGTATGTGTACATAACTACATGCATGTATATGAATGTGTATTGTGTGTGCGTGCGTTTATGTAAGTTTGTGCCTGCCTATGTGTGCGTATGTGTTAGGGTAGCTGTTAGATACACATGTATTGTTAAAATGTATGTATGCAGTGTGTGTGTGTGTGTGTGTGTGTGTGTGTGTGTGTGTGTGTGTGTGTGTGTGTAGTCACATTTTGGTGTGTGTATGTAACATAGATGTAATGTTTTATGTTAACAAAGCGTTTTTGTAAAGCACCTGGAGCAGATTTCTGGATAGTGTGCTATATAAGTATCCATTATTATTATTGTTATTATCTCTCTCTGTGTCTCCCTGTATCTGTCTGTCTGTCTGTCTCCCTGTCTCTGTCTGTCTGTCTGTCTGTCTCTCACTCTCTCTTTCACCTTCACTCTATTTCCCCTCTTGCTGCCTGTCCTCAGGATCTTCTTACCCCCCCCCCCCCCCCCCCCCCAACCCCTACCACCTCCCTCGTTCCCTTCTCCTCCGCTTGTCGTCTTCAATTCTTCCTTCAGTCACCTGTATATTCTTTTAGTGTGTGACGAAGAGGGTGGGGAAATGCTGAAAGATGATGCTCTTGTTCCTCTTGACAAGGGTTATCTCCTCCACTCGTCTGGTCCTTTGCAGTTTTCAGTTTCAGTTTCGGTTTCTCAAGGAGGCGTCACTGCGTTTCGGACAAATCCATATACGCTGCACCACATCTGCCGGGCAGATGGCCTGACAGCAGCATAACCCAACGCGCTTTGTCAGGCCTTGAGTGCATGCTTATAATTATAATTATTTGTGTACCTATCAGAGTGGATTTCTTTTTACATAATCTTTGCCTGAGGACAACACTCTCGTTGCCGCGGGTTCTTTTTCAGTGCGCCAATTCCGTGCTGCACACGGGACTTCGGTTGATCGTCTCATCCAAAAGGCTAGACATGTGTTTGATGGTTTTCCAGTCAAACTTGGGAGAAAGGGCGAGAGCGGGATTCGAACCCACACCCTCACAGACTCTCTGTATTGGCAGCTGGGTGTCTCAACCATTTTGCCCACCTTCCTCTCGTGCAACATTCTATAGGCCTACCGTGTGTTGGCTTGTTTCATTCTCACTGTTTTGTCTGTGTGTCTATCTTGTCTGTGTGTCTTAAGCACGTTGGGTTACGCTGCTGGTCAGGCATCTACTCGGCAGATGTGCTGTAGCGTTTATGGATTTGTCCGAAAGCTGTGACGCCTCCTTAAGTAACTGAACTGAACTGATCTGCGCAGTGTCTGTCTTCTCTGTGTGTCTTGCCTCCTCAGCGTTGCAAATGCTTCGGCGTTAACACTGCTCTGAGTAATATTGGTTTGAGGATTCAGCAACCTCACCCTACCATTCTTTTTTTTTTTTTTTTTAAATAATAATAATGCTTGGTTTGGTCAAGAATAAGGTATACCAGTGTGCGAGCGCGCTAAAGTATTATCAATGGTCATCAAGAAATAGAAAGAAATGATTTCCGTTTCCTATCTATTATCATCATTATTATTTTCTCTTCATAAACCCGGTTTCGATTCCTCTTCCACTTCCGTGACTTTGACAAGGTAATAATCTTCGGTGTCTCTGGCTTCACGGAGACTGTCTTTGATAAGGTGGGGGGAAATGACGGGTATCCATCCCGACCAGAAAGGGGTGTTCTTTCAGTCTAGTATTGCGAATGAGCATAGGCCCAGTTCTATAATTTTACATTGCCGTCATGAAGATGTGGGATTTGCAGGTCTGTGGAGGTATGTAACAGGCCCGTCAGTTGTGTCATGTGAGTGAAAGAATTTTTTTTAAACATCGGATTCGTTTCTCAGATGCTGTTTTACTGTTCTAAAAAAAAAAGTAATACAAATGGATACTACTACTACTACTACTACTACTACTACTACTACTACTACTACTACTACCATGACGACGACGACGACTAATGATGATGATGATGATGATGATGATTATTATTATTATTATTATTATTATTATTGTTATTATTATATAGCGCTGAATCTTGTGCTGAGACAAATCAAAGCGCTTTCGCACCAGTCATTCACACGCATGCAAAACTCTAAAACTGAAAAAAACAAACAAACAAAAAACACACCTGAAGACAAGAGGCATGGAAGGGAGGCTATTTGGGAAGATGTGGGTTTTCAGACCAGACTCGAAAGAGCTGAGCGCGGAGACCTGACAAAGAGAAAGAGAAAGTTCATTCTAGTTGCAAGGTCCAGAGACAGAGAAAGAATATGGGTATGCGTAAACAGAGTGGATCCGAAGCTGATCGTAGAGAGCGAGATGGAGTGTAGAGGTGAAGGCAGCCACAAAGATAGGATGATGATGATAATGATAACGATAATAAAAATAATAATAATTGCATCTCATTAGAGTCATGTTTTATATATGGTCATGGTCTAAAACACGATGTTCAGTGTCTTGGAAATTCAGTTTTCCACCTTAACCTTCCAACGGGTAGGTAGGCCCGACTGTTTAGTTGTCTTCAAATCTAACTGGAAGGGTCGTTAGACCAGTGTACTGACCACGGTTCAAGTACCCCACGACCCTCGATCTTCTGTTCTTGCTCTCTTTTCTCCCAACTCACCTGTGAAGAACCGGTAGATCATCACGGATCATGACGCGAGAGCCATGTGTTAGGAATGCTCTTTCAGATGGTTCATGTTCACTCGCTCAGTTACCTACCAGGAATGTTTGACTGGCTCTTGAGAAGCCTCTCAGGTCCAGTCCCTTTACAGCCGCGGATCAAAATGGCTTTTGCGGAGAACCGCGAGTTCATGCTTGAAGAACCATTTCACGCTAGCTTGGCGATCATGCTGAACCGTCTTTCTTTTCACATGAGCCACTTGAGGCGGCGTGGCAGAATCGTTTAAAGCGATGGACTTTTGATCCAGTGTTCACCAGTGATTAGGGTTCAAAGGCCGTGTTTCGAACTGGTATTGTGTCACGGGAAAAGGGAATTTACTCTTGATTTTCCTCACTCCACGGACATCTGACTTCGGTTTAGGAAGGTTAATTCTCTCCATACGAA
>NC_134896.1:22885274-22897774 GCF_041734735.1 Babylonia areolata
ATACTAGATAACCTCAAATCATGAATCGAACGCAGATTTAATTAATCAATTTGACTGTCTGATTAAACAGGGAAGCATAGAACAGACCACCTGCTGAGAAAGAAAACGCTCTCTCTCTCTCTCTCTCTCTCTCTCTCTCTCTCTGTGTGTGTCTCTGTCTCTGTCTCTCTGTCTGTCTCTCTCTGTGAGAGAGATTCAAGATTCAAGATTCATAATGTACTATTTACCTCTGACTTATGATGTACTATTTATCTCTGACTTGTTGAGAGCGAGAGAGAGAGAGACAGAGAGAGAAGTTCACCAACGACAGAACATATCCTTGGTGTCCTTGATGACACAACCCCGGAGCGAGCGAAACTACATACGAATGGCTTGACTGCCTTCTACACTCCCTCCGTCCTTCCCTCCGTTCTCCACCTCCCCTCTCCTTCTTCTCCCATCATCCCCTTCTCCCATCCCCCACCATAACAATCTTCATCCGTCTAACACACAAATACAAGACGCGGAAGAGGCACAGAGAGGATGGCAGATGCCAGAGCTTGATTAGTCTGGCATCTTCTCTCTCTCTCTCTCTCTCTTTTACTAACACCTGCTCACACAAGTCTATTCTTTTCTCCCTCCACACACGTTCTTTGAATCTATTTCCTCAATTCTTTCTCTTTCTCTCTCTCTTTTTTTTCTCTCAAAATGGATACTCGTATGTGCTCTCTCTCTCTCTCTCTCTCTCTCTCTCTCTCTCTCTCTCTCTCTCTCTCTCTCTCTCTCTCTCTCAGCAAGTCATAGATGAATAGTACATTAAGGAGTAACGATGCCGTTTGATGCAGCACTCTGCAGACAGATCGCAAAACTCCTGGCAAGGATGTGACATTAATTTTGTTCACCAATATATTGCTCGTATGTTTAACCCCCCCCCCCCACCCCCCACCCCAACCTTTCCCTCTACTTTAACTCGTTGGCATCTATGAATTCGCTTCTGTGCATTCGTCATTTCTTTTTCTTCTTCTTCTTCTTTTTCTTCTTCTTCTTCTCCTCCTCCTCCTCCCCCTCTTCCTCACCTCCTCCTCCCCCTTCTTCTTCTTCTCCCCCTCCTCCTCCGCCCCCTTCTTCTTCTTCTTCTTCTCCCCCTCCTCCTCCGCCCCCTTCTTCTTCTTCTTCCATCTTTTCTCTACCCCTTGCACTCTCTGCGTGTCTTTTGCTTCCTGTTCCATCTTGTGAAATACATGCACGGGGTGTTTTGGTTATGTTTTCTTCCTCTTCATCTTCTCTCTGCGTTCATTTACAAGTGAGTGCAGAAAGTTTAATTTCACATCGATGTGTTTTACTTTCTCTTACTACTTTACTGCACTTGCATTCATCATTCATACATCTTTTTTTCTTCTTTTTTTTGTGTGCGATGTATTATTGGCATTTTACAATTGATTTAGGACAGGTTGCTGAAAAAAAGGCCTGCCTGAACTGAATTTTTTCTCCCATTATTCAAAACACTTAATTTATTCGTTCGTTATTTCACCGACTGTACGGATACACAGTAACATTGAGAAAAGATGTTTAACTGTGGAACGAAAAGCCAACCGGACATACGAACATACACAAACGTACAATCATGTGAATGCACACACTGAGCAAACACATACACTGACACACACACACACACACGCGCGCGCGCGCGCGCGCGCAGGCACATACACACACACACGCACGCACGCAAACACACACACACACACACACGAGTACGCATGCATGCACACACACACACACACACACACACACACACACACACACACACACACACACACACACATATATATATATATATATATATATATATATATATATATATATATATATATATACACATACACTGACAAACACACACACACGCACACACACACACACACACACACACGCACACACGCACGCACACACACACACACACACACACACACACACACACACACCCACGCACACACATGTACACACGCAAACACACACGCGCGCACACACACACACACACACACACACACACACACATATATATATATATATATATATATATATATATATATATATATATATATATATATATATTCACGAACGCGCGCGCGCATATATCCATATAAATGAAGGTGGGGCACACCGTGTGTGAGACAGACAGACAGACAGACAGACGGACAGAGACAATGACAAAACAAACTCTCACAACAGCAACAGCGATGACAAAACGGAAGCTGTAGACAAGCTTTGAATCTGATCATAATTCATTTTGACAATCAAAGACAGGTGGTCTTCAAGCTGAACAAGGAAGCACAGACTCCAACCATAAACCTATCCACAAAACAGCTGGTCCTGTTATTTAACACGAAGGATTCAGGAGAGAATGTGTCAGAATGGTTAAGACACTTATATCTGCCGATACACTATTCGTAGGGGTTCTGGGTTCGAATCCCGCCTTCGCACAGGACACTGCGGCCTCCGAGCACACCTGAAGAGGACTGGAGTGGCAGCCACATCCCTATGTGATTGCGGCCAGGCTGACCAGACCCCATCCCATATTCTCCAAGACTGTCCCCTGTATGAGAAGATGCGGCAGCAGTCCTGGCCTGGGGATGCTGACCTCAACACCAAGCTCTGGGGGACGGCAGCCGATCTTCACTGGACGTCCGAGTTTGTGGCATCCCTCGGACTTCGACCCTGACTGCGTAGCTGTCGAACGCAAAAGAAAGAAAGAAAGAATCCCGCTCTCGTCCTCTTTTCTCTCCAGTTTGACTGGAAAATTAAACAGAGTGTCCAGTCAATCGCATGAGACGATAGACCAAGGTCTCTGGCGAGTGCAGCATGTATTTTGGCGCACTGGAAAGAGAACACATAGAAACATGATGTGTCGACTTCTGGCCAAATTTTGTTGAAGAAATCCACTCTGATAGGTGAACAAATATACATGCATGCACTCAAAAGCCTGACTAGATTAGCGCGTTGCTGCCGCCAGGCATCTGCTTAGCAGACTTAGGGGGTAGTTTATATGGATTTGTCCGAACGCAGTGACACCTCCTTGAGAAACTGAAACTGAAATGTAAGAAGGGGAATTAGTAAGGATAGGTTTCACGAGCGACCTCATCAACGCTAACTTTGCTTAGCGTCAGGACTGTCCCGAAGCCTATATAGAATCTCAGGTGGTCTCAGTCAGATGCGACAATAAACCGAGGTCCCGCTGTAAGGCATGCACTTTTCAGCGTACGTAAAAGAACCTGCGGCAACAAAAAGGTTGTTCTTAGCAACTTTGTTGTTGGGGAAAAAAGTCCATTCTGATCGTAAAAACGAACACACAATGGCTACAGGCAGGAAAATAAAAGAAGAATTAGAAGCGCAGAGAAATCTGTTGTGAAAAAAAAGTCTTGCAAAACAGCGCAACGCAAGGCAACGCAACACAACGCAACGCAACGCAATACAATGCAATGCGATGCAATACAATACAATACAACACAATACAACATACAGTGCAATATGACAGAATGCAAGACAATACAGCGTACACACTCTTAAGAACATTCACAAAGCTGAGTAATTTAGCCCTTTGCCGAGATCGTTAAAACTCCACGGCAACTTTCATATATACTTAGGACCACTCCAACTCCAAGCAAACTGAGCGCTGCAAAGATCACCCGCTCCAATGGAGGACCGCTTGTGACAGTGATGGGAAGCGATGGCTACTCAGAGCAGCAGAAACCCCCAACCTAACCATGTAGGCTGTGTGAGTGCGGCTTGCATTGCGCAGAGTCGTGAAGGAACTCTCTTCAAGAACCTTTCAACGTTCGTTCCACACTACCCCCCAGCCCCCCGCCCTCCCCTCAAGCCAGACACGTGAGTGAACGAACACAAGGAGACACATGCCTTTGGTGGGTTGTTTGGGAGTTTTTATTTTGGGGTTGGTTGGTTTGTTGGTGTGCTGCTTTCGTTTTTGTTCTTGCTTTCCTCCCCCCCCCCCCCCCCCCCCCCCCCACCACACACATTGTTTATCTGTTGTTGTTGATTGTATTATTATTATTATTATTATTATTATTATTATTACTACTACTACTACTACTACTACTACTACTACTACTACTACTACTACCTTTTTATATTATAATTATTATTTATTTATTTATTTATTTATGTAAGCTTATCTATTATTTATTCACCTTTTTTTTTCTTTTCTTTTTCTTTTTTTTTTTTCTCAAGGCCTGACTAAGCGCGTTGGGCTACGCTGCTGGTCAGGCATCTGCTTGGCAGATGTGGTGTAGCGTATATGGATTTGTCCGAACGCAGTGACGCCTCCTTGAGCTACTGAAACTGAAACTGATTGTCTGTTTATTGTTTTATTGCATCTTTTTTCCCCCCCCCCCCCTTTTTTTTTTTTTTTTTTTTTTTAATGTAGTGACTTCTCTGTTAAGTTTTGTTCATTTTTATCGGATTTCGTTTTAGACTCATGTTCACTGCATTATCTATGGTAGGCGTTAAAAGGCCCTGACGAGCGCATTGGATGCATGCGTACGTCAGGCATCTGCTCTTCTTTTTTCTTCTTCTTTCTTTTTTCTTTTCTTTTTTAAGCAGACGTGGTATATATAGCGTTGTAGACCAATCCCGCTTGCTTTGACACTTCCTTAAACTTAAACTGTTGTTGGTGTTGCGTGGTTGTTGTTGTTGTTGTTGATGTGTGTGTGTGTGTGTGTGTGTGTGTGTGTGTGTGTGTGTGTGTGTGTGTGTCTGCGTGTCTCTGTCTGTCTGTCTCTGTCTTTGTCTCTCTCTGCATCTTCATTCCATACGTTCCTCCTGTCATCTGGTGCTTACATGCACCTCCACACACATACAGTGTGTATGTAGTTCTGGTCACGGCGTACGTATAAGAAGCATGTTTCTATATACACTACCAGGCACCTCTTCCACCCTACCCCCACCCCTCCTGCCTCCTGTGTGTGTGTGTGTGTGTGCGCGCGCGCGCACGCGCGTGTATGTGTGACCCCCGGGGTCACACGTGGATAGTTGAGATGGAATATATATATATATATATATTAACGGAAGCAGGTGTGGGAGACTTCTGCTTTGGATAGCCTGCATAGATTCTAACTGGGCAGGTGAGGGGTTCATTTCAAGCTAGCCCAAAATTCATTCAGATCGGAAGGGGCGGCCGTTTGGGTAAGATCCAACTAGAGGGAAGGCTAGTTCTGACTGGTTGAAGTTTACCATCCAACTAGAGAAGAATTCAGTTCTGACTGGTTGAAGTTTACCATCCAACTAGAGAAGAATTCAGTTCTGACTGGTTGAAGTTTACCATCCAACTGGAGAGGAATTCAGTTCTGACTGGTTGAAGTTTACCATCCAACTAGAGAAGAATTCAGTTCTGACTGGTTGAAGTTTACCATCCAACTAGAGAGGAATTCAGTTCTGACTGGTTGAAGTTGACCGTCCAACTAGAGAGGAATTCAGTTCCGACTGGTTGAAGTTGACCGTCCAACTAGAGAGGAATTCAGTTCCGACTGGTTGAAGTTTACCATCCAACTAGAGAGGAATTCAGTTCCGACTGGTTGAAGTTGACCGTCCAACTAGAGAGGAATTCAGTTCCGACTGGTTGAAGTTTACCATCCAACTAGAGGGAAAGTCAGTTCTGACTGGTTGAAGCTTACCCTCCCTGTAATTCAAGGCACGTCTACACAGACCAAGGATTTGTTAATCTGAGACTCGCCAGATTTGACCATGGACACAACAACAATAACATGAGGTCAGTACCGACTGGCTGACGTTTACTATCCAACTAGAGGGAAGGTCATTCTTACTGGTTGAAGTTTACCATCCAACTAAAGGGAAGGTCAGTTCTGACTGACTGGTTGTAGTTAACTATCCAACTAAAGGGAAGGTCAGTTCTGACTGACTGGTTGAAGTTTGCCACCGAACTAGAGAGGAATTCAGTTCTGACTGGCTGAAGTTCACGATCCAACTAGAGAGGAATTCAGTTCTGACTGGTTGAAATTTGCCACCGAACTAGAGAGGAATTCAGTTCTGACTGGTTGAAGTTCACGATCCAACTAGAGAGGAATTCAGTTCTGACTGACTGGTTGAAGTTTACCACCGAACTAGAGAGGAATTCAGTTCTGACTGGTTGAAGTTTACCATCCAACTAGAGGGAAAGTCAGTTCTGAGTGGTTGAAGCTTACCCTCCGCTGTAATTCAAGGCACGTCTACACAGACCAAAGATTTATTAATCTGGGCTCGCCAGATTTGACCATGGACACAACAACAATAACATGAGCAACAACAAACCGAGGTGGCTACTGCAATGGCTTACCCCCCCCCCCCCCCCTTAAAAAGAAAAAAAAAGTAAAGTGGAAAGTCGTTAAAGAGTGGACCACAAGAACAGAAATGAATAATGGGCCTACCAGGAATGAACAGAGCCTGGTTTTGCACTCTGCCTACCTGGCCGTCATAACTTACCGCAGGTGTTCTGGCACTTACGTGAGAGTAAATGTTCTCTTTGCTGGCGGTGAAACCGCTCCGACGACCTTGGGGAACTGAAATGTCTGTAGTGTGTGTGTGTGTGTGTGTGTGTGTGTGTGTGTGTGTGTGTGTGTGTGTGTGTGTGTGAGTGTGTAAGATATATATATATATATATATATATATATATATATATATATATATATATATATATATACATGTATATGTGTGTATGAATGTATGTATGTATGTATATATATATATATATACACTTTTCTCTCTATCTTCCTCCTAACTCCCTTACGCATACGCACACACACACAGACACACAGACACACACACACACACACACACACACACACAGAGAGAGAGAGAGAGAACTTTCCTGACGGTACGGTTTCAATGAGGCGTCAAGTCAAGCAGACTGATCGTTAAACACTACCCCACTTCAGCTAAAAAACAACAACAACAAACAAACAAAAGCCTTAAGATTCTTCTCACACACACGCATGCGCGCGCACACACACACACACACAACACACACACACACACACACACACACACACACACACACACACACACACACACACAGAAGCTAGATAGAATAGTTTGGCTTCTCTCTCTCTCTCTGTCCCTTTCTCTCCCTCTCCCTCTTTCTCTCTCTCTCTCCCTGTCTCTCTCTCCCTATCCCTCTCTCTCCCTCTCTCTCTCCCTCTCCCCCCTCTCTCTCCCCCCCCCCCTCTCTCTCTCCTCCTCTCCCTCTCTCTCTTCTTTATTTTTTTTTTAACGACTGAGGGTCAGTGGAACCCTTTCAGCTAGCTTTAAAGAAAATGTTGGCTAACGTCAGTGAACACCTGCTTTCTGTCAGACGTCGGCCTGTTAGATATCGCAAAATTTGCAGACCGCCCAGTGTAGCGTTGGAAAGCATCACACACTTTTCTTGCTTTTCTTCCGATCGTCTGGTCTGTTGATGTATGACAGGCTAAATAAAACCCAACTGCTCTCTCTCTCTCGACACAGTGTGTGTGTGTGTGTGTGTGTGTGTGTGTGTGTGTGTGTGCGTGTGTGTGTGTGTGTGTGTGTGTGTGTGTGTGTGTGTGTGCGTGTGTGTGCGTGCGTGTGTGTGTGTGTGTGTGTGTGTGTGTGTGTGTGTGTGTGTGTGTGTGTCTGTCTGTCTGTCTCTGTCTTTGTCTCTCTCTGCATCTTCATTCCATACGTTCCTCCTGTCATCTGGTGCTTACATGCACCCCCACACACATACAGTGTGTACGTAGTTCTGGTCACGGTGTACGTATAAGAAGCATGTTTCTATATACACTACCAGGCACCTCTCCCCACCCCCCACCCCCACCCACCCCTACCCCTCCTGCCTCCCTCTCCCTCTCTCTGCCTTTCCCTCCCTGTCTTTTGTCTACTCTTTACTCCCTCCTCTCACCCTCCCCCCACGCCCTCCCAACCCCCCCCCCCCCCCCACCCTCTCTCTCTCTCCCCCCCCCTCTCTCTCTCATCTTTTTGCGTGCACAGGGGGATGATGTTGAGGACTAAACCATGATACTAGCGGCTGTGATGATGGTGATGATGACGACAACGACGACGACGACGATGATGATGATGATGATGATTGCTATTGTGTTCTGCCCCATTCCTGCCACTTTTAGTCGTAGAAATTGAGAAAATTGAGAAAACAGTAGTTGAAGCAGGTGTGGAAGTAGAAACAGGAACAGCAGCAGCAGCAGCAGCAGCAGCAGCATGAGCAGCTAGCGACGGCAGTAGTTTCAGTTTCAGTTTCAGTAGCTCTTGACAAGGGTTATCTCCTCCACTCGTCTGGTCCTTTGCAGTTTTCAGTTTCAGTTTCGGTTTCTCAAGGAGGCGTCACTGCGTTCGGGAAAAATCCATATACGCTACACCACATCTGCCAAGCAGATGCCTGACCAGCAGCGTAACCCAACGCGCTTAGTCAGGCCTTGAGAAAAAAAAGTAAATAAATGATAGATAAATACATAAAAAAAGCACTACTACTACTAATGATAATATGTATAAGGCGCAAAAACTTGACTGAAGTCAACTATAAGCGTACAAAAAAAATAAAAAAAAAAAAAAGAACAATGATGATAAATAAGCAAATAAATGTAAAACATGCAGACACACATTCACACATACACACACATAAGCATAACAGATATGCAACAATACCCAGATACACCCTTCCACCGGCAGTAGTGTACTAGTAGTGCTGGCTGATGGTCGTACGAGTGATCATGTTGGTGGCATTAGTGTCAGGAGCTTCGGCCACAGAGGTTCTATGTTTCGCATCTCGAACGTGTCACCCCCCCCCCCCCCCCCCCCCCCACCCCCCTCACCCAGACACTGTACTATACATATACGGTCTGAGCGTCCTGTCAAGTTATTCAGTCCCTTCTATTCCCCTCCACGCCCACCCCCCCTCCCCCCACAAGACATTCTCGTCGCCGTGTGTACTCAAAGAGTATGTAGGTACTGGCTCTTTTCGTCTACGTCGCTTTGCGGTTCCTCTCATTCCTTTTCTTTTTCTGTTTTTTTTTTTTTCTCAAATTTTATGTGCGTGTGTGTCAGTGTGTGTGTGTGTGTGTGTGTGTGTGTGTGTGTGTGTGTGTGTGTGTGTGTGTGTGTGTGTTTAATTGATGATCAAACGAATTGCAAGAGAGAAAGAGAACCGTGAGTGAGAGATAGAGAGAGAGATAGAGAGAGACAGACAGAGAGAGAGAGAGAGACAGAGAGAGACAGAGATAGAGAGAGACCGACAGACAGACAGGCAGACAGAAAACATGAGACAGAAACAGACACACAGACAGACAGACAGAGGAGATTACTCACACACCAAAAGTAGCTTTTCTTCTTCTTCTTCTTCTTCTTCCAGAAACGCAAATCTATCTCTTTCTTTTTCAATAGGTAAAAACATTTGCGCCAAGGTTTACCTTCGTGATGGAGGGAGGGGTTGGGGGGTGGGGTGGGGGGGGTGGGGGGGGGGAAGAGATCTGATGGCTCTTGCTGGGGAGACGTCAAAATACCACCAACTCCGTGATATATCGTGGAGCTGACAAGAGAGGATATGGACTTTGAAAAAGACGGGCGCAAATGCCGAGTGGTTAAAGCGTTGGACTTTCAATCTGAGGGTCCCGGGTTCGAATCTCGGTAACGGCGCCTGGTAGGTAAAGGGTGGAGATTTTTTTTTTCGATCTCCCAGTTCAACATATATGCAGACCTGCTCGTGCCTGACCCTCCTTCGTGTGTATATGCAAGCAGAAGATCAAATACGCACGTTAAAAATCCTGTAATCCATGTCAGCGTTCGGTGGGTTATGGAAACAAGAATATACCCAGCATGCACACTCCCATATATGGCGGGGTAAAAACGGTCAAACACGTAAAATCCCATTCGTGTATATACGAGCCCACGAACGAAGAAAAAGGTAAAAGCATTTGCGCCAAGGTTTACCTTCTCGCTGGGGGAGGGGTGGGGGGGAGGGGGGCGAGAGGAGATCTGACGGCTCTTGCTGGGGACTGGAGACGTCAAAATACCACCAACTCCGTGATATATCGTGAAGAGGACACGGACCTTGAAAAGGTGTTTTGACAACTGCTGAGTTCTGGCTCTGAACTGGAAGCCCCCTGCAGTGGCATGGAAAAAAAAAAAGGGGGGGGGAGGAGGGGAAGGGTGGCTAGTGAGCACAGTTGTCGTTCGTTCGTTCGTTCGTTGTTGTCACGGTGAAATTTACCCACCACAGATGTAGTGTGGTGGAGAAATCTCTTCGTGCACACGTGTTCGTGTCTGGCAGGGAAATATGCTAAGAATGTCTGCTGCATGCTAGGATTTCCTCCCTCTCCCCCCAGCCCCCCCCCCCCCCCCCCCCCCCCCCCCCCCCCCCCCCGACTCCCTCACTTTTTTTTTTTTTTTTTTTTTTTTTTTTTTTTTTTTTTTTGGGGGGGGGGGGGGACCTCACAAACATGATATTATCCTTCAAAATAATAAGCGAGAAACAGTGGTTAATTCTAAAGGCCGGACTTGGGAAAAAAAGCTACGGGAATCAAGCAAGTCGTGTCTGACTAGGGATAAGCTGGTGTGTTGCATGGACTTTTTTTTTTTCATTATAAAAAAATCGTTGGTCTACGGCGTATGAATACATATAAAACACATACATGTGTACAAAGTATAGATGAGTTGTGCATTAAGAATGCTTGTGACCTATCTAGATCATGCTCTCCCCCATATTTTGGTGGGGGGTAGGGGGTTGTGGGGGTGGGGGGGGGTTGTAGGGTCGGGGTGGGCATCACTGAGGTGATGGACGGTGAGAAGGATGAGGGGCAAGGGCTCCAGTTGGCCGGCATACCTCATCTTCTCACTCATGTGTGTGTGTGTGTGTGTGTGTGTGTGTATGTGTGTGTGTGTGACAAAGAGAAAGAGAGAGAGAGAGAGTGTGTGTCTATGATATGTGCAAAACAAAACTGTGTCATGCTCCACATTAGTAATATATCAATTTGTTTTTTGGACTTTCAAAAAAAATGTTGTTAAAAGATTTTTACTGGAAGCCTGCAAAGAGACTAGACTGAAACATAGACAGACAGGCAGACACACAGACACACACACAGACAGACAGACGGAGAGACAGATCACTCACAAAGACTCCACTGAAGAAATGCAGAACGACACAGCTGTCGCTTTGCCTTGTGTGCCGGTCCAAACAATCTCTGGAGAGAAGTTTACCTTCACTTTGGGTGGACGCGGGAGAGCTCGTGGTGAGATACGTCAAAAAGATCTACTCAGTCCTTGTTCAGTGTGCCTTTCTTTCTGTTGACGAGAGAAGACATGCAGTGAAAGGAAAGGCTGTCAGATAACCGCTGGGGAGCCGGAAAAGTTTTGAAAGATATAAAAAGGAAAGGAACTTAATGTGACAGTATATTTAGTACTGAAAAGCTGGGACTGAGGAGGCGAACACTATTCGCTGTCATGTGCAAAATATCACAGACATCTGTGTGTGTGTGTGTGTGTGTGTGTGTGTGTGTGTGTGTGTGTGTGTGTGTGTGTGTGTGTGTAGTATATAGACACACACACACACACACACACATATATATATATATATATGCTCAGATATATATCTGCTGCTTACATAAATGTCTGTGTAAACTACGTCAAGAACGTCTGCATTCCATCCTCGCAGGATTTCGCCCCTCCACCCCTCTCCCTTTCCACTCGGAAGACATGACACTTTCCATCAAGGAGACAAAACTGAAACTGTAGTTTTAGTGGACTTTGAAAGTGGGCACGGGGATGGGGGTGGGGGTGGGGGTAGGGGTGGTAGGGCTATGATGGTTCCCGTGTCTGGAAGGAACGTGCCCAAGGTAATGAGGAGTGAGTCGCAGGTCTTCTTCATCTGGCGCGTGTACAAGCATGGCATAACTCTGGGCTCCATCAGTTGGTAGAACACTTCGGTGGCAAAGGATTTCTTTTAAAGGTCAAAATCTGTTTCAAAGGTGAGAGAGAGAGAGAGAGAGAGAGAGAGAGAGAGAGAGAGAGAGAGAGAGAGAGAGAAAGAAGAAAGAAAGAAAGAAAGAAAGAAAGGAGGGAGAGAGGAGGGAGAAGGAGGGAGAGAGGAGGGAGGGAGGGAAAGAGAGAGAGAGGGGGGTGGACGAGAGAGAGAGAGGGGGGGAATGGGAAGAGAGGCGGATACAATGTGAGAGGGAGAGAGAGAGAGAGAGAGAGAGGAGAGAGACAGAAGGAGAGAGGGAGAGAGAGAAATAGAAAGAGAAAGGGGGCGGGGGGCAGGGGGCGTGGGGGGGGTGGGGGGGGGGGGCAGAGAATAGTAATCAAGGACCCGCCGGATTGTGTATCCAGGACGGCCGGTGAGAAATGGGACATCACTGGAGACAGAGAGACGGTTTAACGAGCGGGACTCTTTTGGAGGAAGAGGTAAGAAAGATGGAGACGGGGGGGATGAGGGAGAGGAGGGAGTGGGGAGGGAGGGGGCGAGACAAGATGAAGATCAGTAGGTGGGTGGGGTT
>NC_134896.1:22905274-22910274 GCF_041734735.1 Babylonia areolata
GAGACAGATAGAAAGAGAGACAGACAGAGAAACAGGGACAGAGAGAGACAGACAGAGACAGAGACAGAGAGACAGAGAGAGAGAGAGAGACAGTAAGGCTCGGGGGTTTGGGGGACGATGGTGGAAGGGTATTACAAAACACACGACGACAGCAGGACTTCTCCAGAAAACGCTTTAGCTTCAATAAGCCCCGCCGAGACACTGACACTCAGCCCCAATCTTTTCTTAAAAAAACAACAACAAAAAACAAACAAACAAACAAGCAAACACACCACACAAAAAAGTTTTTAATGTTCGCATGACACGGTTTTTTTTGTTTTTTTTTTTTTTTTTTTTTTTTACAAACGATTTGCTTCCCTTTCTTTTTTCTCTCACAACCATCCACACCACTTGTACACCCCCCCCCCCCCCCCCCCCAACGCCCCCCCCCCGCCCCACACACACACACACAAACCCCTCCCCAACTTCCACCCCCACCCCCACCTCCCCACCCCCCGCGTCCAGACGTATTCACGGCGATTGAGATGTCACCTCAGCTGAGAAGAATAAAAATAAAAAAATAAAAAATTAAAAAATAAATTAAAAAAAACAACAAACTGGGTCATGTTTATCGGCTTTTCCCGTTCCCGTTTCTGTCCTGCAAACTCCCCAGACAATCAGCAGAATTGCTTGCTCACTGTGACACGAAAAAGAGGGAATTGTGACAGCGGAGGAATTGGTGAAAAGTGAAAAGATTCCATTTTGTTGTTGGTGTTGTTGTTGTCGATGTTGATGTTGCTGGGGTTTTTTTGTTGTGTTTTTTTTTTGTGGGTTTTTTTCCACTCCCCAACACAACAGATCTATATTTCTAATATGTAAGTTCTAAATCTTTTTTTTTTTCTTTTTTCTATGTTCGAGGTCTCAGATTGGTGAAGAGATTCCCCCCTCTTGTTGTTGTTGTTGTTGTTATTGTTGTTGTTGTTTTTCTTGCTCATTTTCACTCCCCAGCACAGCAGATCCATACTTCTAATATGTAAGTTCTAAATCCTTTTTCTTTCAGTCCGAGGTCTCAAATTGGTGAAGAGATTCCTTGTTGTTATTGCTGGTGTTGTTGTTGTTGTTATTGTTGTTGTTGTTTTTCTTGCTTCTTTTCACTCCCCATCACAGCAGATCCATACTTCTAATATGTAAGTTCTAAATCCTTTTTCTTTCAGTACGAGGTCTGAGATTGGTGAAGAGATTCCTTGTTGTTGGTGTTGTTGTTGTTGTTGGTTTTCTTGCTTCTTTTCACTCCCAAACACAGCAGATCCATACATATGTAAGTTCTAAATCTTTTTTTTTTTTCTTTCTATGTTCGAGGTCTCAGATTGGTGAAGAGCTTCCCTCGTGTTGTTGTTGTTGTTTGTTGTTGTTGTTGTTGTTTTTTTCTTGTTCATTTTCCCTCCCCAACACAGCAGATTCATATTTCTAATATGAAAACTCTGAATCTTTTTTTCTTCTAAGTTCGATGTCTCAGATTGGTGAAGAGATTCCCCCTTCTTGTTGTTGTTGTTGTTACTGTTGTTGTTTCTCTTGCTTCTTTTCACTCCCCGACACAGCAGATCCATACTTCTAATATGTAAGTTCTAAATCCATTTTTTTTTCAGTCCGAGGTCTCAAATTGGTGAAGAGATTCCTTGTTGTTGTTGGTGTTGTTGTTGTTGTTGTTGTTACTGTTGTTGGTTTTCTTGCTTCTTTTCACTCCCAAACACAGCAGATCCATACATATGTAAGTTCTAAATCTTTTTTTTTTTTTCTTTCTATGTTCGAGGTCTCAGATTGGTGAAGAGATTCCCCCCTCTTGTTGTTATTGTTGTTGTTTTTCTTGCTTCTTTTCACTCCTCGACACAGCAGATCCATACTTCTAATATGTAAGTTCTAAATCCTTTTTCTTTCAGTACGAGGTCTGAGATTGGTGAAGAGATTCCTTGTTGTTGGTGTTGTTGTTGTTGTTGGTTTTCTTGCTTCTTTTCACTCCCAAACACAGCAGATCCATACATATGTAAGTTCTAAATCTTTTTTTTTTTTCTTTCTATGTTCGAGGTCTCAGATTGGTGAAGAGCTTCCCTCGTGTTGTTGTTGTTGTTTGTTGTTGTTGTTGTTGTTTTTTTCTTGTTCATTTTCCCTCCCCAACACAGCAGATTCATATTTCTAATATGAAAACTCTGAATCTTTTTTTCTTCTAAGTTCGAGGTCTCAGATTGGTGAAGAGATTCCCCCTTCTTGTTGTTGTTGTTGTTACTGTTGTTGTTTTTCTTGCTTCTTTTCACTCCCCGACACAGCAGATCCATACTTCTAATATGTAAGTTCTAAATCCTTTTTCTTTCAGTCCGAGGTATCAAACTGGTGAAAAGATTCCTTGTTGTTATTGTTGGTGTTGGTGTTGTTGTTGTTGTTGTTATTGTTGTTGTTGGTTTTCTTGCTTCTTTTCACTCCCAAACACAGCAGATCCATACATATGTAAGTTCTAAATCATTGTTATTAAGTCCGAGGTCTCAAATTGGTGAAGAGATTCCTTGTCGCTGTTGTTGACGATGTTGTTGTTGTTTTTCTTGCTCATTTTCACCCCACCCCCCCAACCCCCACGCCCTCCCCCCTCCCTATACCCCCCAAACACAGCAGATCCATACTTGTAATATATAAGTTCTAAATCATTATTTTCAGTCCGAGGTCTCAACCTGCTGAAGAAATTCCATGTTGCTGTAGTTTGTTTTTTTTGTTATTCTTGCTTCTTTTCACTCCCCGAAACACCGCAGATCCAGACATCAAATGTAATTATTATGTTCAAGATTATTTTCAATCAAAGTCTCAAACTTCATCCATGTCATGGTTGAATGTCTTTTTTTTTCCCCCCTACCAGAACCGCCTGACAAAGCTTGTTGGCTATACATAGCACGTCAGACTTGTTTTGATCATTGTCTTTGGTGCTCGTTTTGGAATTCTCTTCACGTTCGAGTATAATTAAGTGTCTGGGAGGGCTGATGGAAGACTCTTTTCTCTGCTCTGTGTGTGTGTGTGTGTGTGTGTGTGTGTGTGTGTGTGTGTGTGTGTGTGTGTGTGTGTGTGTGTTTGTGTGTGTGTGTGTGTTTGTGTGCGTGCGTGCGTGTGTGTGTGTGTATGTGGGGGGGGGGGGTGTCTGTGCGTGTGTGTGTTTGTGTGCGTGCGTGTGTGTGTGTGGGGGGTTCTGTGTGTGTGTGTGTGGGGGGGGGGGGGGTGCGGGGGGGTCTGTGTGTGTGTGTGTGTGTGTGCGTGCGTCTGTGTGTGTGTGTGTGTGTGTGTGTGTGTTTATGTGTGTGTGTTTGTGTGTGTGCGTGTGTGTGGGGGGGTGAGGGGGGGTCTGTGTGTATGTGTGTGTGTGCGTGCGTGTGTGTTTGTGTGTGTGTGTGCTTGTGTGTGTGTGTGTGTGTATGTGTGTGTGTGTGTGTGTGCGTGTGTGCGTGCGTGTATGTGAGTGTGTGTGTGTGTTTGGAAAGTCTCTCTCTCTCTCTCTCTCTCTCTCTCTCTCTCTCTCTGTCTCTGTACACACACACACACACACACACACACACACACACACACACACACACAAACAAACACACACAGACACACACAGACACAGACACACACACACACGCACGCACACACACACACACACACACACACACACACACACACACAACACACACATGCTGGCATCGACTGTCTGCCAGTTATAATGTTTGTACTAACGTCTGTCTACAAATTCCCTGCGGTGCCGAAGAGGAAATAAAGTGCGAGACTTCCCTTTACCCCTTTTTGCAGCCATTGCCATTTCGTGCACGACACACACACTGGCGCCTATTGCAAAGACCACACACACACACACACACACACACACACACACACACACACACACACACACACACATTCATTCACACACACACATACACACACACACACAACACACACACACTGGCGTCTATTGCAAAGACCACACACACACACACACACACACACACACACACTCATTCACACACACACACACACACACACACACACACACACACACACACACACACACACACACACACACACACACACACACATACATACATACATACACACACGCACGCACGCAAGCATGCAAACAAACACACAGACACGCGCGCGCGCATGCACCACATACATTTCTATACACATGTAGGCACAGCCATACATAAGCACACACACACACACACACACACACACACACACACACACACACACACACAAGCACGCGCGCGCGCATACACTTCGCACCCACGCCACATACACACACATCCTTACCTTTTTGTCCTTCCCAAACTGATGAATTCAGACCACGGACTGAAACTGTAATTTGACCTGGAAAAAAAAAGAAGACGGAATAATGTTTTTTATCTTCTTTTTTTTTCTTTTTCTTTTTTAAAGCTCGTCAAAAATACACAACACACCGACACAAAACATACACAGGAAATCTTGCGTGAGTAAAATGTCAAATAGTGTCTCTTTTTTCCTTGTTCCCTTACACACATTGCATTTAGCAGTGAAATTACAGTGATGATTTAAAAAAAAAAAAAAGTATATATGTGTAGACGTTAGTTAGCAAATTTGTTTTCACGTCGTAAAAATTGACAATTAGATTACATAGACTTGTTTAAAAATTACATTTTTGAAAATAGTTAACTGAAGAACTGTCGTTAACTTTTTGTTTGTTTGTTTTTGTTGTTGGTTGTTGTTGTTGTTTTTTTTGTCTCTACTCTGTACGTTTCCATTCCATCTTTCTTGACGTAGTTTAAGACACCCCGAAATCTTTTCTGCAGGCCTCAGTGAGTGTTTGGTTTTTCAAGTGTCTGTCTGACACAACCGATCTAAAAGATAATAAGTGAGCTGACAACCCTTGTAGTTAGTTGTACCCCCCTCTATTTCGTTCAGCAATCTTTTGCAATTAAAAAGGCTCTTCGCTTTCTTTTGCAATTAAAGGCTCTTCTCTTCCTTTTCAGAAT
>NC_134896.1:22915274-22927774 GCF_041734735.1 Babylonia areolata
GAGAGTCATAGTCCTTCACAAAAGACTAAGCTGTAAATGATTTCCCATTGACTGGAGAAACCATTGATAATACAGCTCTCACTTTGCTGTTGGCCCAAATGTAAACTTATGTCAATCTGTGATATAAGCCGAGTGTTGGGCCTAAGATTTCCATATATTATGTACTAAATCCACAAGGAAAACAAAATCCGGATAATACAAAAACCTCTTTCTCCTCCATCCTATGTCCACGGTATAATTATTGATTCTGGGCTTCTGGATGTCTGGGATCTAATTCTAACAGGAATTAGAAAAAAAAAAAAAAAATAAAAAGATAAAATATTGAAGGAAAAAATGCTGCCCCCCCCTCCCCCTTCTCTCTCTCTCTCTCTCTCTCTCTCTCTCTCTCAGTATGGGGCCAAGGCCTTATCTGAATAAACATTCATGTTCATGTTCATGTTCTCTCTCTCTCTCTCTCTCTCTCTCTCTCTCTCTTCCTTCGTCGCACTCTATCCAACTTTTCTTTATCTTTTCGAACGCTAACATTTCCTTTGAATAAGTTCACTTTGAGTTCAGTTCTTTTTTTTTTCTTCTTTTTTTTTAACCATTTAGTCGTACACTAAGTACAAATGTCATGTGGTCCAGGTCTTTCTTTCCTTTTTTTTTCTTCTATTTTAGATAACGACATTCGCACAGAAAATCTGAAATACACGCATTCTCCACCACCCCCCCCCCCCCGCCCTCCAACCCCTCCCCCGCAGCCCCACCCCCCACCCCTCGCTTCCCCCGACCCCCTCCCCCTTCTTTTTTTTCCCCCTCGATGTGCGTGTTTGCATTGAACTGAACCATGCAAGCCTGCCGTATTGGGACCGAATGTCTGAAGTAATTCCCAATGCACACATTCCAATTCTGAGTATTCACAAACTTGCTCTCTCTCTCTCTCTCTCTCTCTCTCTCTCTCTATATATATATATATATATATATATATATATATATATATATATATCACACACACACACACACACACACACACACACACACACACACACACATATATATATATATATATATTTTTTTTTTTTTTTTTTTTTTTACAGTGAGTAACACGGGAAGCGGGAAGCTGAAGAGAGAGTCAGACAGACAGACAGACAGACAGAGACACAGAGAGAGAGAGAGGGAGGGGGGTGGAGAGAGGGAGAGAGAGAGAGAGAGAGATTTATACAGTAACACGGGAAGCTGAAGAGACAGACAGACAGACAGACAGACCCATTTCTCTTCGCTGCCAAGACAAATGACAGATGTACCCGACATAATAATCGAGTCAGAAAACAGATGAGAAACTATGAGAAACTCGACGCACTCACACCTCCCTGGAGTAAAACCACATCGGAAGGAAATAAGGTGTGTGTGTGTGTGTGTGTGTGTGATGCAACTGTCTCATAAGACACGCCCAATTACATTAACCCCTCCGTCAGAAGAGATCCACCAGGGAAATATCTGTAACCCATACTGACTATTTTCTTTCCTCCGTACCGTCCACATAATATCTATTGATCTGTACTGAAACACGTCTGGTTTTCTTGGGGCCATGATGGATGTCTTGAGACTGAGCATAGGAGCAAGTACTCTTTTTTTTTCTCCTTTCTTTTTTGTGTGTTATAGGATAGTTTCAGTTTCAGTTTCAGTTTCAGTAGCCCAAGGAGGCGTCACTGCGTTCGGACAAATCCATATACGCTACACCACATCTGCCAAGCAGATGCCTGACCAGCAGCGTAACCCAACGCGCTTAGTCAGGCCTTGGGGAAAAAAGAAGAAGAAAAAAAAAGGTGAATAAATAATAGATAAGCGTGCATAAATAAGTAAATAAATAAATAAATAATTACAATATAAAAAGGTAGTAGTAACAATAATAATAATAATAATGATAATATAGGATAGAAAACCATTCAAATAAGTTCCGTACTCTTTAACTCACTCAGTTCGGCCAGTCCTCTCTTCTCCTTCTACACGGACCCCTCGGATGTCCAGTGGGTGTCTCAATGACCCAACCTTTAGCTTCCGTCGTCAGACTTGTGGTATTGTTTGTCAACATTCACCTCTTCAGTATAAGAGCCTTTCGCTTGCAATGTTTTGATGGTGATAATTGGGGTGAAACGCTGTTAACGTCGTCTCTTTCGCCGTTCGTATGGAGAGAGTTAACACAGTTTTATTCCAGACATACACTCAGATAATGTCTTTTACTCTGTTGAAGCTTGGTCCTCTACTACACCCCCTCCCCCTCCACGGCATCCCCCTCCTCCCCTCCCCACCTTCCCACCACGTTTTTCCCTCAATACCCACAGGGGGGTCCACACAGTCGTCTGTCGTCACAGGATTTATGACGACACGTTGAAACTGCGTGTTTCTATTACCCCAGTGATCATAATATGAATCTTGCAACAACATCTGCTGAATCTATCATCTCTCTCATGGACTACTAGGTGTCAAATCTCTCTCTGTCTGTCTCTGTCTGTCTGTCTGTCTCTCTCTCACTCTCTCTCTCTCTCTCTCAGACACACGCACACACACACCACACGCACACACACACCACACACACACACACACAAAGCAACAACAGCACACCTTCAAACTGTCATGGTCCATACTTTACGAACATTAAAAGCTTCATACCAGAGTTCACGTTCTTATCATCATCATCATCACCATCATCATCTTCTTCTTCTGCTTCTGCTTCTTCTCTATACCTCCTCCTTAAGGATTAATCAGTGCGTTGGGTTTATACAAAAATCAGGCATCTTCTTCTTTTTTTTTATTTTTATATACAGCAGATGACGGGTAACAGTGTTTTACGGATGAGTTTGCACGCTTTGACATCTTGACACCTTGAAACTGAAACTGAAGCTGGAATACCAAGTCACGCTCACGCCGAAGGTGAGGGAGGAAGAAGAAAAAGCAAGTGCCAAGCACACTTCTTTGACAGATGGTTCAGTGCAGACAGACAGACAGACAGACAGACAGACAGGGAGCCACAGACGGTCCGACGACCAGGGTCTTAGCACGGGTTCCAAGTTTCCTTTTTTTTTTTTTTTTTTTTTTTTAATTGAGACCGTGCTGTCTTGGAGTCCGTCAGAGATCGAAGCCACAAGATTTAAGACAGGCAGGGATTGGAGAATGTAAGTTTCTCTGTCTCTCTCTCCTCTGTATCAGTCTCTCTTTCTCTCTCTTTGTCTCTCTCTATGTCTCCCTGTGTCTCTGTATCTGACTGTCTGTCTGTGCCTGTCTTTCTCTCTGTCTCTCTGTTTCTCTGTGCCTCTCTCTCTCTCTCTCGCTCTCTCTCTCTGTCTCAATCTTTCTCTCTGTGTCTCTGTCTCACTGCTGTCTGTCTGTCTCTCTCTGTCTCTGTCTCTGTCACTGTCGCTGACTCTGTGTGCGTGCGTGCGTGCGTGCGTGCGTGTGTGTGTGTGTGTGTGTGTGTGTGTGTGTGTCTCCCCACTCTCTCTCCTTCGTGCTGAGTACCGTGTAAGCTCCTCTACCTCTCTCTGGATAACGAACACAATAACCAGGTCAGACAGCGAAACATGTCTCTCTTCCTGTACTATGAATGCGTGGCTGGCTCCCGTTTCAGGCGTTACCGGTAACTCGCCACTGCGTTACACCACCGTCCACGGTAACTCGATCAAAACTTCGTTTTGGTCTGTTCGGTATTTTTTATCAGAGTGGGAACAGTTTCTTCACTTGCTAACGGTACTGGGGCTGGGGGGTGGGGGTGGGGGGCGTGGGGGGGGGCGGAGCTGTGGGAGGAGGGGTGGGTGGGGATGAGGAGGGTGAGAGGAAGGGAGGGGGGGGGGGGCGTACAGACGGTCCGACGACCAGGGTCTTAGCACGGGGTTCCAATTTTCCTCTTTTTTTTTTTTTTTTTTTTTTTAACCACAGTAAATTACCAAAATTGAGACCACACTGTCTGTCTGGAGTCAGTCAGAGATCGAAGCCACAAGATTTAAGACAGGCAGGGATTGGAGGTAATGCAGCAGCCTCGCTGTCTCTCTGTCTCTCTGTCTCTCTGTCTGTCTGTCTGTCTCTCTCTCTCTTTGTCTCTCTATCACTGTATCTCTGTCTCTATCTGTCTCTCCCTTTATCTATTTCTCTCTCTCTTTGTCTCTGTCTCTCTGTCTTTCGCTTTCTGCCTCTCTCTCTCTCTCTGTCTGTATGTCTCTGTGTCTCTGTCTCTGTCACTTTCTGTCTCTGTCTGTCTGCCTGTATTTAGGTGGATGTCTGTCTGTCTGTCTGTCTGTTTGTTAATGTGGCCTTCCTGACACTCATCTGGATTATCTTTCTCATGATGTATTGGTCAGTAATGTATAAGAAAACAAGGAGGGGGGATGGGGGAGGGAGGGGCACAAAAAGAAAAAAAAAAGAACAAAAGAAAAAAGAAAGAATATGAAAGAAAGAAAGAAAGAAAAGAAAAGAAAAAGAAAATCAAAGAAAGTAACCTATCAAGAAGGACAGAAGGTAAAAAAATAAAATTTAAAAAAAAGATAAGGAGACAAGGGAAGACAACGGAAGAAGGAAGGAAGAAAGAAATAAACGAAAATGTCATACACACAACAGAAAGAAAGAAAACGAAAATGTCATACATACAACAGGAAGAAAGAAACGAAAGTGTCATACACACAACAGAAAGAAAGAAAACGAAAATGTCATACATACAACAGGAAGAAAGAAAACGAAAATGTCATACACACAACAGGAAGAAAGAAAACGAAACTGTCATACACACAACAGGAAGAAAGAAACGAAACTGTCATACACACAACAGGAAGAAAGAAAACGAAAATGTCATACATACAACAGAAAGAAAGAAACGAAAGTGTCATACATACAACAGGAAGAAAGAAACGAAAGTGTCATACATACAACAGGAAGAAAGAAACGAAAATGTCATACATACAACAGGAAGAAAGAAACGAAAGTGTCATACACACAACAGGAAGAAAGAAACGAAAATGTCATACACACAACAGGAAGAAAGAAACGAAACTGTCATACACACAACAGGAAGAAAGAAACGAAACTGTCATACACACAACAGGAAGAAAGAAACGAAAATGTCATACATACAACAGGAAGAAAGAAACGAAAATGTCATACACACAACAGGAAGAAAGAAACGAAAATACCATACATACAACAGGAAGAAAAACGTAAATGTCATACACACAACAGGAAGAAAGAAACGAAAATGTCATACATACAACAGGAAGAAAGAAACGAAAGTGTCATACACACAACAGAAAGAAAGAAAACGAAAATGTCATACATACAACAGGAAGAAAGAAACGAAAATACCATACATACAACAGGAAGAAAGAAACGAAAGTGTCATACATACAACAGGAAGAAAGAAACGAAAATGTCATACATACAACAGGAAGAAAGAAACGAAAATGTCATACATACAACAGGAAGAAAGAAACGAAAATGTCATACACACAACAGGAAGAAAGAAACGAAAATGTCATACATACAACAGGAAGAAAGAAACGAAAATGTCATACACACAACAGGAAGAAAGAAACACAACTGTCATAATTATACACAACAGGAAGAAAGAAACGAAAGTATCATACACACAACGTGAAGAAAGAAACACAACTGTCATACATACAACAGGAAGAAAGAAACGAAAATGTCATACATACAACAGGAAGAAAGAAACGAAAATGCCATACATACAACAGGAAGAAAGAAACGAAAATGCCATACATACAACAGGAAGAAAGAAACGAAAATGTCATACACACAACAGAAAGAAAGAAAACGAAAATGTCATACATACAACAGGAAGAAAGAAACGAAAATACCATACATACAACAGGAAGAAAGAAACGAAACTGTCATACACACAACAGGAAGAAAAGTTGCTGGGGTGGGGTCACACTATCAGTATTAGTAGCTCAAGGAGGCGTCACTGCGTACGGACAAATCCATATACGCTACACCACAGATGCCTGACCAGCAGCGTAACCCAACACGCTTAGTCATGGGCCTTGAGAAAGTAGGGGGCCGACAGTTCCGAAACACCTTTCTCTCCGTCCGGAGGCCTAACGGTACCATATTTGTTTCCTCCCCCCCCCCCCCCCCCGCCCCACAACCCACCAACCCGCCCTCAACCATACCCCCCCTACCTCCCACCTCCTGACCTAGCTTCGTCAACAGACAACACGCTCCATTTAATCCGAATGAACACACACCTTCACAGCGACTCCCTGTTTCCTTCCGTCACGAAAAAAAAAAAAAGAAAAAAAAAAGCGAACTCTTTGTTCCAGAGGGGTATTATTGTTGTCCCCTTCCACCCCCTCCCCCCTCCCCATCACCTCCCCCCCCTCCCCCTCACCACCTTCCTCGCGCTTGCTTCCCACACTCTCTCTACTTCTCTCCTCTTTCCCCTCACCACTAGTGAGTGACTGAAACCTTGATTGAGTAACATGGAAAACGAACGATGAGCGCCCAATGGCAAGTGTCAATCAACTCTGCCCAGGCAGGCAGGCAGGCAGGCAGGAAGACTGTTGTGTGAATGACCCCGTGTTTGTAAAGCAGCTCAGAGCTTAGTTTCTGACCGAGGGTAGGTCCGATATAAGTAGCCATGTCATCATCATCATCATCATCGTCGTCGGAGTGAACCGCCTTTCCCAAAGACAAAAAAAACAAAAACAAAAAAAAACCAAGGGAGGCAAGGCCTTCAAGACTCACTTGTGATAAATTAAGTCCCCTAGCATTAATTACAGAGTAATTTCCCTTCTTTACTATCTGCACCAAACGTTTGCAAAATAAATAAAAATTCCATGCTTAGCAAAAGAAGTTCCTGTTTGAACAAAAAAATGATAATAATGACTCCTCTTGTTGTTGTGTCAGAATAAGAGGTCAAAGTGCCAAGTTTAGAGAATACAAAATATATAAATATAACAGTAAATGCAGTTTGCATATAATTAGGCTTCTTTTTTATTTTTTTTTGTGCCCATCCCAGAGGTGCAATATTGTTTTAAACACGATGACTGGAAAGAACTGAATTTTTCCTATTTTTATGCCAAATTTGGTGTCAACTGACAAAGTATTTGCAGAGAAAATGTCAATGTTAAAGTTTACCACGGACACACACACACACACACACACACACATACACACACACAGACAACCGAACACCGGGTTAAAACAAAGACTCACTTTGTTTACACAAGTGAGTCAAAAACCCACCGTGCCGAAAAGGGGATCAAGAAGCCTGATGATGAGTCATTCACTGGTGACGGGCGCAATAGCCAAGTGGTTGGTTAAAGGGTTGAACTTTCAAATCTGAGGGTCTCGGGTTCGAGTCTCGGTAACGGCGCCTGGTTAGGTAAAGGGTGGAGATTTTTTTTTCCGATCTCCCAGGTCAACATAATTATGTACAGACCTGCTTTTTTTGTGTGTGCCTGAACCCCTTTCGTGTGTGATACGCACGCAGATCAAATACGCACGTTACAGATCCTGCAACTTATGTCAGCGTTCGGTGGGTTGTGGAAACACGAACATACCCAGCATGCACACCCCCGAAAACGGAGTATGGCTGCCTACATGGCGTGGTTTTAAAAACGGTCGTACACGTAAAAGCCCACTCGTGTAATATACGAGTGAACGTGGGCGTTGCAGCCCACGAACGAAGAAGTGAGAACACAAGATCGGAGTTTACGTGGAGTGGTGGCCTAGAGGTAACGCGTCCGCCTTGGAAGCGAGAGAATCTGAGTGTGCTGGTTCGAATCACGGCTCAGCCGCCAATATTTTCTCCCCCTCCACTAGACCTTGAGTGGTGGTCTGGACGTTAGTCATTCTGATGAGACGATAAACCGAGGTCCCGTGTGCAGCATGCATTTAGCGCACGTAAAAGAACCCACGGCAACAAAAGGGTTGTTCCTGGCAAAACTCTGTAGAAAAATCCACTTCGATAGGAAAAACAAATAAAACTACACGCAAGAAAAAATACAAAAAAAGAAAAAAGAAAAAAAAAAGGGTGGCGCTGTAGTGTAGTGGGGAGAGCAGCCCGAATTTCACACAGAGAAATCTGATGTGATAAAAAGAATTACAAATACAAATACAAATACAAGTCCAACGTTGGCCTGACCGATTCGGCACGGCGCCTTTCATGACTCGTTTACCTTTGAACCATAATACATCACAACCATACTTCTTCTTCTTCTTCTTTTCCGTTCGTGGGCTGCAACTCCCACGTTCACTCGTATGTACACGAGTGGGCTTTTACGTGCACGACCATTTTTACCCCGCCATGTATACACACGAAGGGGGTTCAGGCACAAGCAGACCTTGTACATAATTATGTTGACCTGGGAGATCAGAAGAAAAAAAAATTCTCCACCCTTTTACCCACCAGGGGCCGTTACTGAGACTCGAACCCGGGACCCTCAGATTGAAGGTCCAACGCTTTAACCGTTTTCTCGGCTATTGCGCCCGTCATCACAGCCCTACAAACTCGTTCAAGGTTTTGCCGCCTGATTTGTACCAGCACGTCAAGCAAGGCTAGGCCACCAGTAGTTGTGACCTTCCCCGTTGAACCCACCCTGGGTACGTCTGGCTGGTTACTCAAGACTAAATCCCCGATCCAAATCTGGCCGTGCCCTAAGTGACTGTTCGAATCTCTATCAAGATTATTAGTCATGCGACAACAGCTGACTTTAAGAGAGAGAGAGAGAGAGAGAGAGAGAGAGAGAGTGCGGACCGCCAAAGCCAAATCAGGTGTTGAGAATAGGAGTGGGCTTGATACTTTGCGGGGTGTGGGTGGTGGGTTGTGTGTGTGTGTGGAGGGGGGAGGGGGGAAGTGGAGGGGTGGGGGGAGTGTGGGAAGAGGGGGGCGTGTGTGTGTGGGGGGGGGGGGGGGTGGGGGGGGGGGGGGGGGGGGGTGTTTGAGCTTACAGCACGAATCGTGAACACGTTGTTGTTGTTGTTGTTTCTTTTGAATGAGAACTTGTTTTGATGGTGAATATCGAGGTGGTACCTCCGAGGCTCAGAGTTAAGACAAATTGCGAGAGAGACATAGTGACCAAACACAAGAAAAAAAAAAAAAGACACATGGTGAGACAGAATGGATGAGGGATTGGGGGGGGGGGGGGGGGGGAGCAAACTTTTTCTAGACGATTCGGCAGTTGCACATTGTTCAATCATTTTGTATGTTTATTTTTGTTCTGTTTTGTTGTTGTTGTTGTTTTTTTTTCTTTCTCCTTCATATATAACAACCTCCAAACTTCCTTCCCACTATACCCGTATCACTATTTTGGAGTATGGAGTCATATTGATTGTTATCCTTGGGGGGCAGGGGGGGGGGGGGGTGAAGGCAGTAGGCGTGAAGTGTGCAGAGATATAGACAGATGCAAAAAAGAAAAAAAAGTAATAACAAAAATAAAAACGGTGACTGGACGAATATTGCGAACGACGTTTCCCTCACATGAACTCGTTGGAAACTGATCGAAGATAAAAATTACACCCCAACCAGACCAAGATCAAGGCGAGGTTATTTCACGCACTGCCACTTCCGCCCCCCCCCCCCCCCACCCCCAACCCCCCAACCCCCACCCCCATCCCTACACCATCCCTACCTACCCCTATCTACCCCCCTCACCCCCGCCCCCCCCCCCCCCCCCCCCCATTACTGTACTCCCTTCATCATACTGATAGCGAAAGACCCGGAGATACACAGAGTGAGTGTGTGTGTGTGGGGAGGGGGCCGGAGCTACAGAGAGGGTGGTGGAGGCGGTGGAGGGGGCTTGTCTCGTTTCACTAGCTAGACCGTTTAATATTATATGAACTACTTATTACCCCCGTCTTAAGACAGGTATGAGACATCATTTTGATTGGATTTGTTTGTTTGTTTATTTATTTTTTAATTGTTGTTGTTGTTGTTGCTGCTGCTGCTGCTGCTGTTGTTGTTGTTGTTGTTGTTGTTGTTGTTTCTTTCTTTTCCGATGCTAGTCAGTTGGGGTCTTACAGCACGGTTTGATTATTTGCGGGGATGTGGTGGTGGTGGGGTAGAGGTCGAGGTGGTTGAGAGGTGGGGGTGGGCGCAGGGGGTCGGGGTGGGGGTGGGGGTGGGGTGCGGGCAGGGGGGTAGTGTGACAGTTGGGGATGAAAGAAGGGGGGGGGCGGAGGGAGAAGGGGTTGGAGTTGTTGGGGACGGAGGCGATTAGGGGTTGAAGAGAGAGGGAGAGAGAGAGAGACAGAGAAAGAGAAAGAGAGGGGAGACAAGAGACAGAGAGAGAGAGAGAGACAGAGGGAAGACACATAGAGAGAGGGACAGACAGACAGACAGACAGATAAACAGACAGAGAGGGAAGACAGAAAGAGAGAAGGACAGACAGACAGAGACAGACAGACAGACAGAGACAGACAGACAGATATAGTCAGATGATCTGGTATAGTCAGAGACAGAGAGAGACAGACAGAGAGACAGAGACAGAGGGTGGAGACAGAGACAGACGGACAGACAGACATATATAGCCAGACACAGAGACAGAGAGAGACAGACCGAGAGATACAGAGACGGAGAGAGAGAGAGAGAGAGAGAGAGAGAGAGAGAGAGAGAGAAAGGGGGGTGGGGAGACAAAGAAAGAGAGAGCGCATGTATGAGCGTCTGCTGTGTGCGTGTGGAGACGTGTCTGGCTGTCTCTGTCCCTCCCTTCTTTCAGTCACAATTGAATACAAATTACATTTTCTCGAGCAGCAGGTCGAAAGCCTCCCCCCAGACTGTATTCTGGAAAACGCTCGTGCCAAGCTCGCGCTCATTGTGACTCACGTAATGTGTATTACATCTATTCCCCCCCCCCCCCCCCCCCCCCCCCCCGGAATCCAGTTATGACGTTTAATCGTCCGAGAGAGCGCGCTTGAGCTCCAAGGAACGAGCACTCTTACTCTCTTCCTGTGCACGATCAAACCAAAGGGGCAGTCATTTCGCCGTAAAAATTCGCTTTAAAAAACAACAATAACAAATAAAGAAACATACAACTGGCAGCACAGCATCTATATACCAACGCCAATGCGTTATCTCTTTTCTTCCTTAAGGCCTGACTAAGCGCGTTGGGTTACGCTGCTGGTCAGGCATCTGCTTGGCAGATGTGGTGTAGCGTATATGGATTTGACCGAACGCAGTGACATCTCCTTGGCTACTGATGCTGATACTTGTCTGCCAAACCCAGAACTCTTTTTTTTTTTTTTTTTTTTTTTTGCTGTATCCGAAATTGTTCCTCTGATTCCTTTAACTCTCTCAGTACGACCAGTCCTCTCTTCTCCTCTACACAGACCCATCGGATGTCCAGTGGGTGTATGAATGACCCAACCTTTAGCTTCCGTCGTCAGAATTGTCAACATTCACCTCTTCAGTGTAAGAGCCTTCCGCTTGCAATATTTTGATGATGGTACTTGGGATGAAACGCCGTTAATGTCGTCTCTTTCGCCGTTCGTATGGAGAGAGTTAAGGCCTGACTAAGCGCGTTGGGTTACGCTGCTGGTCAGGCATCTGCTTGGCAGATGTGATGTAACGTATATGGATTTGACCGAACGCAGTGACACCTCCTTGGCTACTGATACTGATACTGATACTTGTCTGCTAAACCCAGAACCCAGAACTCTTTTCTTTTTTTTTTTTTTTTGATTTGCTGTATCCGAAATTGTTCCTCTGGTTCAAAAAAAAAAAAAAAAAAAAAAAAAATCAAAGCACCATTCAACATTTAATGACAATCTCTCTCTCTCTCTCTCTCTCTCTCTCTCTCTCTCTCTCTCTCTCTCTCCCGTATTCTGCGTGCCCCTGGGACCGCTGCTCACAGAAACGAGGGCTGAGCTCTTCCCGTGGGCGGTCCGCGAAACCTGTTTAAGGCGCCTGTTATCTATCAGAAGGCAAAACGTAGCTGATGTGTTAATAGCTGATAATGACGAAGTAATTAGATCCTTGGCAAAATACATTGCTGAAGCTAGTAAAGCAAGAAAACTTTTGATTTCAGTTTGAAAACATTCTGCTTATGGTTCACACAGATTATCTCTTTCTTCTTATTGTGCTTGGTGGTTTACTTATTGAACAGTAACGATTACACTACCTTTGATAAGGTGTCGGCCTATTTTGTATGTACATAGATGGGAGATTCGCATGTACGCTGAGAGACTGTTGTCTGCATGTGTGGAGTAGTCTCTGAGACTTTTCTTTATTTATGTTTAATGTTTGTTTATCTTGGACAATACCCATGAAATTGTGAACCCCATGTTATTATGGCATGTGTGCTAATGACATTAAACAGTTTCAGTTCAGTTTCAGTTTCTCTCTCTCTTTCTCTCTCTCTCTCACACACACACACACACACACACACACACACACACACATGATTAAACAAATAAGTAGAATATTTGGTCTTGTGTAATGCAAGTAAAATATTAATTAAAAAGCAACAACAACAACAACAACAACAAAAAACAACAACAAAACCCCAGCATAAAAA
>NC_134896.1:22935274-22942774 GCF_041734735.1 Babylonia areolata
AACAACCCTTTTGCTGCCGTGGGTTCTTTTACGTGCGCTAAATGCATGCTGCACACGGGACCTCAGTTTTTCGTCTCATCCGAATGACTAGCGTCCTGACCACCACTCAAGGTATAGTGGAGGGGGAGAAAATATCGGTAGCTGAGCCGTGATTCGAACCAGCGCGCTCAGATTCTCTCGCTTCTTTGGCGGCCGCGTTACCTCTAGGGCCATCACTCTACATGGAGAAGTTGATTCTTTTTTTCTTTTTTTCTTTTTTCTAAGTCTCTCCATCTCCGCTGCCAACCCTCCACTCCCTAACCCCATCTTCCGCAACTGCTTCAACTCCACTGTGAGACTGGAGGGACCAAGTTGAACTATTTAGTTTCAGTTTCAGTTTCTCAATGAGGCGTCGCTGAGTTCGGACAAATCCATATGTACACACCACCACATCTGCTAGGCTTCTAGAAGATGCCTGACCAGCAGAACAAAACCAGTGGACAGGACTTTATATAAGATTTTCTTGTTGTCCTGTTCATCGATATCTGTGTTGTATTGTGACATGTTCCAAATAAAATACTGTTTAAACCAACAAAACCAGCGCGCTCAGTCAGGCCTCGAGTGCATGCACATACATTTGTGTATCTATCAGAGTGGATTTTTTTTTTTCTGCCCCGTCATCTGCACCGTTTCAGTGGCATTGCTCCCACGCCGCTCATTCTGACTCCCCCCAAACACAGCCACACCCGGGTTCGTCTGTCGCACTCCCAGCGTCGGCAGTCCGCAAGGGAACCATCGATGTTAGGTCGTCAGGAGGCCACACAGCAGAGGAGACCCTGCGTTACTGCTGAGTCACTTCGGTGATGTTCAGTGGAGGAGGAAGGTGGCAGAATGGTTAAGACGCTCAGCTGCCAATACAGAGAGTCCGTGAGGGTGTGGGTTCGAATCCCGCTCTCGCCCTTTCTCCTAAGTTTGACTGGAAAATCAAACTGAGCGTCTAGTCTTTCGGATGAGACGATAAACCGAGGTCCCGTGTGCAGCACGCACTTGGCGCACTGAAAAAGAACCCATGGCAACGAGAGTGTTGTCCTCTGGCGAAATTACGTAAAATGAAATCCACTTTCATAGGTACACAAATATGTAAGCATGCACTCAAGGCCTGACTAAGCGCGTTGGGTTATGCTGCTGGTCAGGCATCTGCTCAACAGATGTGGTGTAGCGTGTATGGATTTGTCCGAACGCAGTGACGCCTCCTTGAGAAAGTGAAACTGAAACTGAAACTCAGTGGTGCCTGTTTTGATTGAACGTACTTAGGACACCACCTACTAAGACCCGCTACTGCCGACAATAGTGGCTTAGTTGCGGAGCCTGACTGAGTGTATCAGAGTGGATTTCGTCTGAAGAACTGTGCCAAAAGATCAACACTTTTGTTGCCATGATATGTTTTGTTGTTTTTTTCCCAACGCACCAAGGGCATGCTGCATACGGGACCTCTGTTTATAACTTCATCCAAACAACTAAATGCTCAGTTTGATTTTCCAGTCAAACTTGGGAGAAAGGACGAGACTGGGTTTTGAACACAGACACTCAAGAACACTGTATTGGTAGATAAGCGTCTTAACCATTCTGCCACATTCCTCCAGTTTCCAACTATAACCACATGTACATGTTTTCCTCTTCTTCTTCTTTTTCTGCGTTCGTGGGCTGCAACTCCCACGTTCGCTCGTATGTACACGAGTGGGCTTTTACGTGTATGACCGTTTTTACCCCCACCATACAGGCAGCCATACTCCGTTTTCGGGGGTGTTCATACTAGGTATGTTCTTGTTTCCATAACCCACCGAAAGCTGACATGGATTATAGGATCTTAAAAGTGTTTATTTGATCTTCTGCTTGCGTATACGCACGAATGGGGGTTCAGGCACTTGCAGGTCAGCACATAATTTTATGTTGACCTGGGAGATCGGAAAAATCTCCACCCATTACCTAACTAGGCGCCGTTACCGAGATTCGAACCTGGGACCCTCAGATTGAAAGTCCAACGCCTTAACCACTCGGCTATTGCGCCCGTCATATACATGTTTTGAATGAAGAAGGCCAGGAGAACGTGCAATGCCAGAAGCAAGGAAGAAGAAGAAGAAGAAGAAGAAGAAGAAGAAGAAAGAAGCCACCACTCATGAAGACTAGACACTTCAAAGGGAAGGTAAAGGGTAGGTCGGTCTGCTGCTTCAGTGATGAAGCGGGAGAACCCTCGTGTCTGAAAGAATCCTCTTTAGGCACTTGAGTAAAAGAGATTGAAAAGATTTGTGGCGTGATTTCCTTACGTTCCATTCATTAAAAAAAGAAGATAATAATAAATACATGAATATATATATATATATATATATATATATATATATATAATATTCTCTCTCTCTCTCTCTCTCTCTCTCTCTCTCTCTCTCTCTCTCTCACTGAATGACCTATTCACCTACTCCCTATTGAAATGAATCTTATGTGTTTCTTCAACAAATCATCATCATCATCATCATCTCTCTCTCTCTGTGTCGGTGTGTGGGGGGAGGGGGGGGGGGGCTGTATGTGTGTGTGTGTGTGTGTGTGTGTGCTGGTGCTAGGAATAAGGAGTGTGCTCATCGGGTTGATAAGCAGAGAAAGAACTAACAACTCAAAACATTTTCTTTTATTCAATGATTGATTCAGAATTTAGGAATGGCCTGCTCTTCCAATCTGTCTTTGCTAATCAACATTCATCACAAATAGTGCTCACATGACGTGAATGAAGAATAAAAAAGCAGAGAGAGAGAGACAGACAGACAGACAGACAAATAAAGACACAAATAGAGAGACGAACAGACAGACACAGATTGAGAGAACGAGACTGGTAGAAATTAAGACACAGAGATTGAGAGAGAGGGTGGGAAAGAGAGACAGAGATTGTGAAAGACAGAGACAGACAGAGAGACAGACAGACAGACAGACAGAGATGTTACTCCACAAATATATTTTTTTTTTTTAACCCAAGAAAACGGAAACGTGTACATGAAAACACTTCCTGTTCTGTTTTTGATGTTGCTGTGGTAGTGATTATGTTATCGTTTGTTGTAAACGTCAAACACGACATGGACTTTCATATAAAGGTTACAGTGCATGAAAGGAAGAACTCCATTGTTCAGAAACAGCGAAGGTTGACAGCTGGAATCTAAAGAGACCTCAGAAATATTGTATTTGTACATTTGTATTTGTATTTCTTTTTATCACAACAGATTTCTCTGTGTGAAATTCGGGCTGCTCTCCCCAGGGACAGCGCGTCGCTGCACTACAGCGCCACCCATTTAAAAAAAAAAAATTCCTGCGTGCAGTTTTATTTGTTTTTCCTATCGAAGTGGATTTTTCTACAGAATTTTGCCAGGAGCAACCCTTTTGTTGCTGCGGGTTCTTTTACGTGCGCTAAATGCATGCTGCACACGGGACCTCAGTTTATCGTCTCATCCGAATGACTAGCATCCAGACCACCACTCAAGGTCTAGTGGATGGGGAGAAAATACCGGCGGCTGAGCCGTGATTCGAACCATCGCTCTCAGATTCTCTCGCTTCCTACGCGGACGCGTTACCTCTAGGCCATCACTCCACTATGGTTTGAAGAATGGATATTTGTTACAAAAATAGTACCCAAAGTCAAACCTCGAGAGCAATCTTTTGAGAGACTGTACAAATGAACAGCAGATGAAAACACTAAGACGAGATATGCGATATTTGCAATTACGTTTGAAAGAAACAAGTATTTTGGAGATCAGGAATTATGTCAGTGACACACTTTGCCGCGCGCGAGCACACACACACACACACACACACACACACACACACACACACACACACACACACACACACACACACACACACACACACACACACACACACACACACACAACAATAGCAGCAACAACAACAACAACACACACAATGTACATCACACCACAACCCCTCCCCCAGCCCCCGGCCCCCCAAACCACCACCACCACCACCACCACCACCACAACAACAACAACAACAACAACAACAACAACACACACACACACACACACACACACACAAAACACGTCCTACCTCCAAGTTCACGAGTACCAGAAAACTACTCCGAAACAGCACAACAACAGACGCGATTGTACTACAAGTCAGCTCAGGAGTGTGATCGTGACTAACACACTGGCAGCTAATCGGATCGGACGCAGGCCGTTGAAGTCAGTTCCCTTCCCCCACGCGATTAGTCAACAAAAGAAACCCTTTGTCACAGACCTCGGAACAGCCAGGTCAAAAGCCCAGTGGGAATCTTGACCCATAGCTAAATGTCAACTAGCCATGCAAGTGATGTCAAAACTTGGGACAGGGTTTTTGTCCGCTTATTCCCGTCAAAACTGCTGCGGTTTCATAATAATTTAGTAACGCTTTATACGCGCTTTTTTTTTTTGGCACCAGGCTATGTTTTGAAAGTTTCGAGGTGTAAAAGCCCTCTAAATTTGAGTAATTAGCGTTAATAAATTAAATTAACTAATTAGCTGATGATTGCACCGTGCAGAATGCGGATCCATGTGATGAAACTCATGTGTTTGATCACTTCGCGAAACGTCATTACTTTGAGTTCAAGGCCGAACTCTGAGCCGAACAATTTCATTGGCCAATAGTCATGTACACGGTGGTTTTTTGTTGCTGGGTGTCACTACTCACGAGTAAATTAACTTAGACTCTCCACTCTACCAAAATGTCTGTTCTGTATACCCTAAACAGCAAAACCGGTCACTGCTGATAATGCAGTTTAATTAGACAGACCGAAAATTAACAAAAAAAATGACAACAATGTTTTGCTTTCTTAGCGTTCGTAAATTTGATGAAATATGGATGCATACAATCATAGAGCCTACCCTCGGTTGAAAACAAAGCTATGAGAGCTTTCTTTGCACGACAGGCTGCATACAGTGGCAGAGCCGACTGACGGCTGCCGTTGTGCGCTCATCATTCGTTTCCTGTGTCATTCAATCAGAATTCAGGCACGCACACATACACACTCAGACAGACATGTGATATAATCAGTGGCGGAGGAAAAAAAGAAATCAAGATTTTACGTATGTCATAGTTAGAGTGTAAAATACAACAGCAGCAACCACACTACTACCACCACTACTACTACTACTACTAACCATCATCATCATAAACGCATTTACATAACGCTGCATTATGTACAAATCAAAACTGATCAGAGTGTGTTTCAAGATAGCGCTGGCAAATGCCGACTCGGCGTGCGTCGTGTGCGTCAGTTTTATTATGCGTGTTCCCTTTGGGAGTGTAGCCTATTGCTTGTACTGCCGTGTGTTCCGGTCTTCGGTAAAGCGCAGAAGATGTGTATGGATGAGTGAATGAACGAAACCAACGACAACAGTGTTGCAATTAAATCTATTTGTCTTCTCAACGGCACACATTGTACATTGTATTTCCTTCCTGATGGTTCGGATGATCAAAAAAGAAGCCGTAACAATTAAACACGTAACAAAGCGAAAGTATCCAACAACGTGGATCTCGCAGTTCCTCTCTCTCTCTCTCTCTCTCTCTCTCTCTCTCTCTGTCCATCTCTCTCCCTGTGAATTTTCGAACACTGTCTTTCATTTCTGAAATTCTTCATGGTTCTCACAATCAAATCATGAACGAATCGAACGCAGACAACACACACACACACACAAACACACACACACACACACACACACACACACACACACACACACACACACACATTCCATTTAAGAACAAACTGTAAATTCCGAACACACAGATTCTTCTACCTACAGCCATAATAGACTGTAAGCCTGCTTTTGCCCGCTGCTAGTGAAAAAATAGACGTAAGACGTGCACAATTAAAAAAGAAAAGAAAAAGAATTTGATTAATTTATTTTATTGTGTTTTTTTTTCCCGTGCAGTCAGCCACAGAAGTATTCCCCTCGTGGCCTTAATACAACACCGGGGTGTCTTGCTATTATATAATATGCCGGCCGCGTGCGGGGGAAATCCCCTAATTTATAGTCAGCTTATGAACTAAGTTGCCGTCAAGATTTAATGGACGGAGGCGAAGCAGAACCATGGCCAAGATAGCTAGAGCCAGAGCTAGCTAGCTGGCCCGACAAATCCTTGCTTAATCCGCTCTCCCAGTGTCCTAAAAGTGTGCCCCCCTGTCTTAAGGCTGAAGACAAAAAAAAAAAAAAAAAAAAAAAAAAAAAAAAAGGCTGGTGGGATCAGTTAGTTCTGTAGTGGTTTTGGTGTCAGCTTGCAAGCTTGATAAGTTACTTTCAGATATCGCGAGGAGAGATAGATCAACCCACTCTACTCCTAGCTCCCTCCCCTCCTTCTCCCCACCTCCTCTTCCTCCTCCTCCTCTAACTACTACTACTACTACACACACACACACACACACACACACACACACACGTGACGCGCACGCGCACACACATACTCCTAATTCTGATATACTGCCGCTCGCTTCATACTTTTTTGTACATTTAAAACGTCGACGTCGGCAGTTTTATGGAACGTATTACGGTGTGACAAGCGAAGAGTTAAGTGTATTTGATTACGTATGTTGTGTGTGTCTGTCTGTGTGTCTCTGTTTCTGTCTCTGTGTGTATCTGTCTCTGTGTGTCTCTGTCTCTGTCTCTGTGTCTGTCGCTCTGTGTATGCCTCTATGTCTCTCTATGTCTCCCTCCCTCTCTCTCCCCCTCTCTCTCTCCCTCTCTCTCTTTCTGTATGTCTCCATTCGAATCAATGCTCCGTGCTTTAAGTCTCATTTGCCTGATTGTTAAACTTTCATAGTCAGATTTTTTTTCAGTGGTACAAATTATCAAAGACAATAATGTGGAACACACACACACACACACACACACACACACACACACACACACACACACACACACACACACACACACACACACACACACACACACACACACACACACATTCACGCATCGGCTTGCCTATGGTTTGTTCACACAAGCCGGACACATAAAATCAAAGTGAAATAACTATATGAATTTAGATTATTTGTTAATATGATTTGAACAAGAAGAAGATGGTGTTGATGATGATGATGCTGTTGCTGATGACGATGATAACGATGATGATGATGATGATGATGATGATGATGATGATGATGAAGAAGAAGAAGAAGAATAAGAAGAAGAAGAAGAAGAAGAAGAAGAAGAAGAAGAAGAAGAAGACTGAGTATGTTTAATGCGTTCTTCAACATAAATGATGAAATGATGATGATGATGATGATGATGATGATGATGGTGATGGTGATGACGATAATAATAATAATAATAATAATAATAAGAAGAAGAAGAAGAAGAAGAAGAAGACTGGGTATGTTTAAAGCGTTCTTCCACCAAGGGTCCTGAACAAGAACAATGAGCATCAGCATGTAAGGTTGTTACAAACATTATCGAACATAAACCCACGAAGGCGAAGAGATACTAGCAAGACTTA
>NC_134896.1:22957774-22960274 GCF_041734735.1 Babylonia areolata
AAGGACAAGAAGGTTGCACGTGCGGGCTTTGAGAGAGCTCTCAATTAGTTCTACAGCTGTGCGATAATACTGTCATTCGTGTACAGAGCATCACCCTCACAGAGCCCACAAGGAATATTGGGGGTGGGGGGGGCATAGTACATAACAAGATACGAACATAAATCAGAAAATCATACACAAACACAGATACAGTAGAAATAAGATACATACAAGTGCATATCAATATAAAAACTTGTGCATACTCACGCACTGCACACACACACACACACACACACACACACACACACACACAAAACAAAACAAAAAAACCACACACACATGCACGCACGCACACACACACACACACGTTTGAACAGAAGCTGCATATTACATGTAGATGGGGCTGATGACTACATATTCAGGTAGCTGGCTGTTGATTGCACAATTCTATTTATCACACTGGACTTGTTCGAGAGACTGGGCAGGGGAAAAAGCTATTGGCGAAGCGATTGGTTTTCGTCCTTATACTTCTGTACCGTCGACCAGAGGGGAGCATCTCGAAAATCCCAAAAGCTGGATGTGATTCGTCCTGGTTGATTGATTTTGCTTTTTTGAGTAGCCGCTTATAATATATGTCTTCTAGAGAAGGTAGATCAGCCCCAGTAATCTTGGTGGCAGTTTTTACGATTCTGTTAAGGGCTGCAACTTCTGCCTTGGAAATGTTTCCGTACCAAACAAAAATAGCAAAGGTTAGCACACTTTCATTGACTGCTCGGTAGAAATAAACCATGATTTCTTTTTTTAATTCCGAACGTTTTGAGGCGCCGAAGAAAGTACAAGCGCTGTTGTGCTTTCTTAACAATTTTTTTCCGTATTTTTCTCCCATTTTAAATCGTTGGAAATGATCAGTCCGAGAAATTCAAAATCGCTGATGATCTATACTTGCTTGTCTTCAATGACAAGAAACTAACTAACCAACTAACTAACTGTCCCGGCTAGAGATATGTGGGGCTAGAATTTGCATATATATATATACATACATATATAATCACGCATGCACTCAAGGCCAGACTATAAGCGTGTTGCGTTACAAATGCTCAGCAGGGCCAGCAGCCAGTTGCATTGTTCGGACGGAAGAGCCCAGTATGGTTGTAACCCGCTACTAACTGTTTGTACAGTATTGAACTGACCAATGGCGTAGTTCGGTCAACGTAGGCATTTTTAGTCACGTGTGACTGTCAAAACGTTGGAACCAAGCACTGCAACTGGCACTTGCAGGACTCTGCCTAGCAGACATGGTGCAGGGTATGTGGCCTCCTTGAGAAACTGAAACTGGAACTTTTAACAGACAAATTCACTATTAACTCAGTCACACTGCCACAGTTCCTCATCACTCACATCCTTTAAGATAAAGCAAATCTGGAGACGGGCACAATAGCTGAGTGGTTATAGCTTTGGACTTTCAATCTGAGGTTGCCGGCGGGTTCGAATCTCGGTAACGGCGCCTGGTGGGTAAAGGGTGGACATTTTTTTTCCCCATCTCCCAGGTCAACATAATTATGTATAGACCTGCTAGTACCTGAACCCCCTTCGTGTGTATACGTAAGCAGATCAAATACGCACGTTAAAGATCCTGTAATCCATGTCAGCGTTCGGTTGGGTATGGAAGCAAGAGCATACCCAGCAAGCACACCCCTGAAAACGGCGTATGGCTGCCTTATGTGGCGGGGTAAATAAAGAAACCAGTCATACACGCAAAATGCTACATGTCTGTCTGAGTGTGTATGTGTGCGAGCCTGAAATCTGATTGAATGACACAGGAAACGAATGATGAGCGCTCAATGGCAGTCGTCAATCGGCTGTACCTAGGCATTGAGCCTGTCTTGCAAGAGCGTTATTAGAGTGATGTGTCACTGTGTGTATGTGTGTGTGTGTGTGTGTGTGTGTGTGTGTGCGCGCGCGCGCGCGATAGTGTGTGTGTATGTGTTTCTTAATATGCATGTCTTTGATTTGGCAGGGTCGGGGGAGGGGTGTTGGTGGTGGCTTAGAAGTATGGGTGTTAAACAGAGAAAGATGGACCTAGATACAGAAAGGTAGATACAATTGATCTGATCTGAGGGAAGAGAGAGGGAGAGAGGGGGGGGGGAGACACACACACACACACACACACACACACACACACACACACACACACACACACACACACACAGAGGAAACAGACAGATAAATAGAGAGACAAAGAGAGGGGGCGTGGAAGGGGGCAATGGAAGAATGCTAGGGAGGAGGAGACAGAGTAACATAGAGATATATATATAGGGGGAAGAGAGACATACAGGCAGAGACAAAGTCATACAGACAGAGACATAGAGAGACAGACAGACAGACAGAGCGACAAAGACAGAGCGACAGACAGGCAGAGACATAGGCTTACACCGAGAGACTGAGAGAGAGAGGCAGACAGACAGACAGACAGACAGACAGACACAGACACAGAGAGAGTGAGAGAGAGACACGCACTGAC
>NC_134896.1:22975274-22982774 GCF_041734735.1 Babylonia areolata
TCCTCCCAAATTGTGTTTCTAATCATCCAATATCGTGCTTGGAAATCCATCAGTAACAAAGTGTTCACTGTCTCCAGCAGGCCATAAGTATAGGACCGCCGTTGCACAGCGCCTGTGCGGCGTGGCTCCACCAAGTTGCACGTGCACGTATAATAATGACTCGCAGCTTGCTGTCGGCAGGTCGTAAACACCTATACTTCCCCTGCCTGCTGTCCCATCTTTTCGTTTTCTCATCTGTCTTACTTTTCCGTCAACAACGGTCCAGGGAATAATGATTATCTGTCTGGCCAGTGCTTTGTATTCGTGATGATTTTTTTTTTTTTTTTTTTAATGCAGGGCGGGCTTTTCTCGTTGTTGTATTGCTGTTGGTATTGTTCGTGTCGTTATGCGAGAGAGAGAGAGAGAGAGAGAGAGAGAGAGAGAGAGAGAGAGAGAGACAGACAGACAGACAGACAGACAGACAGACAGACAGAGACAGAGACAGAGAGACAGAAAGACAGAGAGAGAGAATGTGTGTGTGTGTGTGTGTGTGTGTGTGTGTGTGTGTGTATGTATGTGCACGCGCGCGTTTTGACTAGAATCTTAGGTTTTACATGCAATACAATGCCTGCACAACACATCGCAATGTAACACACACACACACACACACACACACACACACACACACACACACACACACACACACACACACACACATACAAAAAAAAGACACAACGCAGTACAATGGAACACAATTCTATATAACACAACAAAAGAATCTGCATCATACATACACTACAATAACTCCCCCACCCCCCACCCCTTAAAAAAAATCAACAACGCAACACAACAAAACACAGCACTGTTACAACAAACCCACAACATGCCTCCAACCTCACCCCCCAGATTGTCTCTGATCATCTAATAACGTGCTTGTAAATCCATCAGTAACAAAGTGTTCACTGTCTCCAGCAGGCCATAAGTATAGGACCGCCGTTGCACAGCGCCTGTGCGGGGTGGCTCCACCAAGTTGCACGTGCACGTATAATAATGACTCGCAGCTTGCTGTCGGCAGGTCGTAAACACCTATACTTCCCCTGCCTGCTGTCCCATCTTTTCGTTTTCTCATCTGTCTTACTTTTCCGTCAACAACGGCCCAGGGAATAATGATTATTTGTCTGGCCAGTGCTTTGTGTTCGTGATGATTTTTTTTTTTTTTTTTTAATGCAGGACGGGCTTTTCTCGTTGTTGTATTGCTGTTGGTATTGTTCGTGTCGTTATGCGAGAGAGAGAGAGAGAGAGAGAGAGAGAGAGAGAGAGAGAGACAGAGACAGAGACAGAGACAGAGACAGAGAGACAGAGAGAGAGAATGTGTGTGTGTGTGTGTGTGTGTGTGTGTGTGTGTGTGTGTGTGTGTATGTATGTGCACGCACGCGTTTTGACTAGAATCTTAGGTTTTACATGCAATACAATGCCTGCACAACACATCGTAATGTAACACACACACACACACACACACACACACAACGCAGTACAATGGAACACAATTCTATATAACACAACACAACAAAAGAATCTGCATCATACATACACTACAATAACTCCCCCACCCCCCACCCCTTAAAAAAAAATCAACACAACAAAACACAGCACTGTTACAACAAACCCACAACATGCCTCCAACCTCACCCCCCAGATTGTCTCTGATCATCTAATAACGTGCTTGTAAATCCATCAGTAACAAAGTGTTCACTGTCTCCAACAGGCCATAAGTATAGGACCGCCGTTGCACAGCGCCTGTGCGCGTGGCTCCACCAAGTTGCACGTGCACGTATAATAATGACTCGCAGCTTGCTGTCGGCAGGTCGTAAACACCTATACTTTCCCCTGCCTGCTGTCCCATCTTTTTGTTTTCTCATCTGTCTTACTTTTCCGTCAACAACGGCCCAGGGAATAATGATTATCTGTCTGGCCAGTGCTTTGTATTCGTGATGATTTTTTGTTGTTTTTTTTAATGCAGGGCGGGCTTTTCTCGTTGTTGTATTGCTGTTGGTATTGTTCGTGTCGTTATGCGAGAGAGAGAGAGAGAGAGAGAGAGAGAGAGAGAGAGAGAGAGAGAGAGAGACAGAGACAGAGAGAGAGAGAGAGAGAATGTGTGTGTGTGTGTGTGTGTGTGTGTGTGTGTGTGTGTGTGTGTGTGTGTATGTATGTGCACGCACGCGTTTTGACTAGAATCTTAGGTTTTACATGCAATACAATGCCTGCACAACACATCGTAATGTAACACACACACACACACACACACACACACACACACACACACACACACACACACACACACACATACAAAAAAAAAGACACAACGCAGTACAATGGAACACAATTCTATATAACACAACACAACAAAAGAATCTGCATCATACATACACTACAATAACTCCCCCACCCCCCACCCCTTAAAAAAAATCAACAACGGAACACAACAAAACACAGCACGGTTACAACAAACCCACAACCTGCCTCCAACCCAATCCCCCAGATTGTGTCTCTGATCATCTAATATCCTACTTGTAAATCCATCAGTAACAAAGTGTTCACTGTCTCCAACAGGCCATAGGTATAGCACCTACGCGGCTCCACCGAGTTGCACGTGCACGTATAATAATGACTCGCAGCTTGCTGTCGGCAGGTCGTAAACACCTATACTTCCCCTGCCTGCTGTCCCATCTTTTTGTTTTCTCATCTGTCTTACTTTCCCGTCAACAACGGTCCAGGGAATAATGATTATCTGTCTGGCCAGTGCTTTGTATTCGTGATGATTACAAACTTTGGTAATTAAGTGTAATAATTTGTTCGACCTAATTACTTCCTCAGTCGTGCGTTTGTGTTAAGTAGCTTGATCTGCACGTACTTTCCTTTTGTATTTGGTTATATTTACATTGCTTAATCAAGATAGTCCCCCATCAGTAAAATCATGTAAACTAACCAGTTAAAATATTTTAATAAAAAAATAATAAAAAGAAAAAAAAAATCGCAGTTTCATAGCTCATAGATGTAACTTACAGAATTCGCTGTGTGTGCAATTTGATTAAATCATCCTTAATACTGAGTACTACATTATACAAGAACACACACATACTCATCCTTTCCTAAACTGGCTTAATTTGAAGAGAAAAATCCGCTTTAAGCATACAATATAAACATGCTAAATCGAAAAAGGCCCTACATGCGTGAGCACTAGCTTCTTAATCGAAATCTATCTCTTACTGAACGTCTTGTGAATAAAACTGCCAACTCGTAAGTTCTGCTATCCTATAAACGGAAAAAAAAAAAAAAAAAAAAAATGCGGGGCGGGCTTTTTTCGTTGTTTTGGTCGTTGTTCTTCGTGTCGTTATGCAATAATGTGTGTGTGTGTGTGTGTGTGTGTGTGTGTGTGTGCGTACGCGTGCACCCGCTAGTGTCAGTACGTGCACACATGCACATGGTATCTATGAGTGTGCACACCTGCACTGCACGAATGAGTACAAACTTTGTAATTAAGTGTAACTAATTTGTTCAGACCATAATTATTTACCTCAGTCGTGCGTTTGTTTAAAGTTTAGCTTGGAATTTGCATCGTACTTATCCTTTTGTTTTGGTTATAATTATCGGAAAACTATTTTTTTGCTTATGAGTCAAGATTTTTCCCCCATCAGTAAATATCATTAATACTTAGACCTATGTGTAATATTTTTTAATAACAAAAATAATAAAAAGAAAAAGAAATCGTCAGTTTCCATGTGCTCATATGTAACTTTACTAGAGATGTTTCGATGTGTGTGCAAATTTTGATTAAATCATTCCTTTTATGTACTGAGTACTTACACGAACACCAAGAAGAACACGAGACATACTTTATCCTTGTACGTAAACTGTGCTTAAATTTTGAAGAGAAAAAATCCTGCTTTAAACATAGCACATATAAACATTGCTAAATCCGAAAAAGGCCCTACATGCGTTGATGCATAGCATTTCTTTAAATCGAAATCTATCTCTTACTGAACGTTTCTTTGGTGAATAAAGACTGCGAACTTCTGTGTAAGTTTTGATTATCTATAAAACGGGTGCAATAGCCGAATGGTAAAAGCGTTGGACTTTCAATCTGAGGGTTCCGGGTTCGAATCACGGTGACGGAGTCTGGTGGGTAAAGAGAGGAGATTCTTACAATCTCCCAGGTTAACATACGTGCAGACCTGCCAGTGCTTGAACCCCCTTTGTGTGTATACGCAAGCAGAAGATCAAATACGCACGTTAAAGATCCTGTAATCCATGTCAGCGTTCGGTGGGTTATAGAAACAAGAACATACCCAGCATACACATCCCCGAAAGCGGAGTATGGCTGCCTACATGGCGGGTTAAAAACGGTCATACACATAAAAGCCCACTTACGTATATACGAGTGAACGTGGGAGTTGCAGCCCACGAACGCAGAAGAAGAAGATTTCTAGATAAATATCTAAATAAATACAAATCCACAGAATATGACATGAGATTTACGATCAAAAAGCTATCAGTGCTTTGGATCAAGCGATTGTCAGCAGACGGGTGTCCTCAAACATTCTCCATAAAAATTAAAAATAAAACAGCAGTGAGCTAAAGAGACCTGATAGATTTTCATTGTTCAGTGAGTGGTTTTTTGTTGTTGTTTGTTTGTTTGTTGTTTATCAGAACTTTTCCGCGTATTTGTCTGCTCACTAACTGGCTAGGACGCGGGCCTGTCCACCTCCTTGGGGACCTGTGGCTGAACGACCAATAGGCATCATTCTGCATTGAGGTCACGTAGCTGTCTTGCTGAGGTCGATGTATACGTAGGATGGTTCCCATGCATGTGTGGGTCAAAGCCGGTAACACCTAGGCACTGGCTGACTTGGCTACATAAATAGATAAGTGAAAGAATAAAAAAATTAAAAAAATGAATATGATATATATATATATATATATATATATATATATATATATATTATACATGAATAGAATGATGCCAAAAGACAGCCTAAATCTTTCACGCATTCGTCGTAAACGATCAAATAAATCAACAATTATGATTTTTTGAAAAAAAAAGAAGAAGGGCGAAATGGAACTTGTGCAAGCAACAACAACAAAAGAAAAAGACCCTCCCCCCCCCCCTGCCCCCCCCCCCCCCCCCCCCCCCCCCCCCCCCCCCCCCCCAAAAAAAAAAAAGAAAAGAAAAGAAAAAAAAGTAAAATAAATAAAACAACGTGAACAAAGAGAGTCTTGCCCAAGTTACATACACCACCACTCTCTCGGCCCAAGAGGGTTTCAGGACATTCGGCGTTGGGGTGGTCACCACCAAAGGTCCATTCGCCCCCAAGGCTGCAGTACTAAGAGCCAGTGCAATCTTGCCTCCTAGTCTGATTGAGAGTAGCAACCCTTCATATAAGACAAAGCTGTCTGAAGCGAATCTGTGTTGCAGTGGTGGAGAAAACATTGCGACGAACTGCTTCAGTGTCGGACCGATAAGTGATGCCATACGTCTTCCGGACACACCACGTGATCTTGAGCATCTGTCTCTTTCTCTCTGTCTGTCTGTCTGTCTGTCTGTCTCTCTCTCTCTCTGTCTCTCTCTCTCTCTCTCTCTCTCTCTCTCTCTCTTTTATCTTGTTTCCTTCCCTCAAATGAATGCGTGTCGCTGGCCGGGGCACTACTCCGAAGCTACACAGGCACGATATTTCATGTTAAGTGACACTAAATCTCTGTGTGTGCGTGTGTGCGTGCGTGCGTGCGTGCGTGCGTGTGTGTGTGTGTGTGTGTGTGTGTATGTGTGTGTGTGTGTGTGTGTGTGTGTGTGTGGTGAAGACACACAACACGTACACCATCTTTCAGCATCATTTCTCTAGTCGGGCTGTCTCAGTCGCACACGTCCGGTGTATGCTCAAGAAACGCTGCTGGCGTCATTATTCTTATACTCATAGCAGGGGACGCTGATTTCGAGTCCAAGTCCGCTGAGATATCGTGCCGTGGACGTAATGTATTGCCATGCCGACGATTCCCCAAACTGGAACGAAATACGGCCTGTGATATACAGGCGTGTGGGTTAGGTATGACCTCTTCTCAGTGACTGTGAAGGATTGTCACGTGCGGCTAAATTTCCACAGAAAATAGAGAGAGCGAGAAAGAGAGAGAGACAGAGACAGACAGAGAGTCAGACAGACAGACGGTGAGACAGAGAGATAAAAAAAAGAAGGAAGTCAGACAGAAAAACACAGAGCGAGGGAAGCTAAAAATTCCTTGGTGCTAGCAAAATACCAATGCAGGGAGGACCTAATCCGTTGTACTCTCGCTCTTTCGAACGCGCACACTCAAACGCACACAAACTCTCTCTCTCTCTCTCTCTCTCTCTCTCTCTCTCTCTCTCTCTCTCTCTCTCTCTCTCTCGTGCACACACACGCAAACACACTTACACACACTCACACACACACACAAACGCACACGCGAACAAAACGCGCACGCAACAGAGTATACGTTAAAACATTCCACGAAGTTCCTGTTTAAGAGCGTGTCCAATCGGTCTGTCCACCCCCCACCCCCTTTGCAACCATCCATCCATCCATCCTCCTTTCTGTTTTTTCCCCCCTCTTTTCCCACACCTTCTCACCATCCCTCCCACCTCCCCCTTAAACCCTCCCTGTCCACCTTCCCACCTCGCTGTCTCCGAGACAAACGGCAAATAAAGTGCCGACAGTTGGTTTTTTTTTTGGTTTTTTTTCCAACGCCTGCATGCCCTTCCGTCCACGTCGTTGACGGTTCAAGTGTGTACTTTACAAACCGTTGACATGTAGGTGAGCCTGTGTGTGTGTGTGTGTGTGTGTGTGTGTGTGTGTGTGTGTGTGTGTGCTCCTCAGTCGTAGGTTTGCCCATGTTTGGGCTTTACACTGTCCATTGAAATTAATATAGTTGTTAACTTAGCGACGAGGGTTTTGTCGGAATGGATTTTCCGTCGATCCCTATAATGATGAGTCTGATGAGAGTAACATGGGTATTTCTGGCAGGTCTATATATATTATCTAGAGTCAATGGGAAGTTGCGTCGTTAATTAAAACATGTTTGATGTGCTTGAACCGTTTTTTTGTTTTTGTTTTGTTTTTGTTTTTCTGTTGTTGTTGCTGTTTTTTGCTTTGTTTTGTTTTGTTTTTGTTTTTTTTGTTTTTTTGCTTTATACCTGTTTCGGTCTGTCTGTGTGTCTGTCTGCATATCTGTCTCTCACACACACATACACAAACGTGTGCACGTACACATACAAACACACTCTCAGAGAGAGAGAGAGAGAGAGAGAGAGAGAGAGAGATACTACTACTACTAGTAGTAGTAGTAGTTGGAGGTGGTGGTGGTGGTGGTGGAAGTAATAGCAGACATGTGGGAGTGCACATTCGCATAACACGAACTTCCCTTTCGGAGCACCTCCAATTTTATCCATCCTCTTTCCCACAATTGTCCACCCTTAAATTCTTTCTCTCTCTCTCT
>NC_134896.1:22995274-23000274 GCF_041734735.1 Babylonia areolata
GGGTTATTTTCACCATCAAACATACTCTGCAGGTTATTTTCACAATCAAACATACCCTGAGGGTTATTTACACCATCAACATACCCTGAGGGTTATTTAAACCATCAACATACCCTGAGGGTTATTTTCACAATCAAACATTCCCTGAGGAGTATCTTAACAGCCAAACACACCCTGAGGAGCATTTTAACAATCAAACATACACTGAGGGTTATTTTCACCATCGACACACCCCGAGGGTTATTTTCACCATGAACATACCTTGAGGGTTATTTACACCATCAACATACCCTGAGGGTTATTTTCACAATCAAACATACCCTGAGGAGTATCTTAACATTCAAACACATCCTGATGAGCATTTTAACAATCAAACATACCTTGAGGGTTATTTTTACCATCGACACACCCCTGAGGGTTACTTTCACCATGAACATACCTTGAGGGTTATTTAAACCATCAACATACCCTGAGGGTTATTTTCACAATCAAACATACACTGAGGAGTATCTTAACAGTCAAACACACCCTGAGGAGCATTTTAACAATCAAACATACCCTGAGGGTTATTTTCACCATCAACACACCCTGAGGGTTACTTTCACCATGAACATACCTTGAGGGTTATTTAAACCATCAACATACCCTGAGGGTTATTTTCACAATCAAACATACACTGAGGAGTATCTTAACAGTCAAACACACCCTGAGGAGCATTTTATTAATCAAACATACCCTGAGGATTATTTTCACCATCAACACACCCCGAGGGCTACTTTCACCATGAACATACCTTGAGGGTTATTTAAACCATCAACATACCCTGAGGATTATTCTCACAACCAAACATACCCCGAGGAGTATTTTAACACTCAAACACACCCTGAGGAGTATTTTTTACGATCAAACATACCCTGAGGGTTATTTTCACCATCAAACATAGCATGAGGAGTATTTTTACCATCAAACATACCCTGATGGTCATTTTCCCATCAAACATACCATGAGGTGTATTTTCACCATCGAACATACCCTGGGGGGTATTTTCACCATCGACATAACCCGAGGATTATTTTCACCACAGTCATCACCACATTGTTTCTGTATGTTCACTTTCTCGCTTCCCTCAGAGATCGATCATGTGACGGCACGCAAGTGTGTCTGAATGTGATTTTTTTCTCTCTCTCTCCCTCTCTCAACACACACACACACACACACACACACACACACACACACACACACACACACACACACACACACACACACACACACACACACACACACTATATATATATATATATATATATATATATATATATATATACTACACACATCATGACAAGCGTGTGATCAGAAACTCTAGGGAGAGCTGGACAATACAAGGTCTTCAGAGAAGAAGTCCCTCTCAGTCAAGTGTTTCGGCCCTTAACTCCTTACACAGGCCGGGCCGCACCCAGGTCATACCTCCTGGATACCCTTGTATTGCCGCCTTTTATTTTTGTCCTATTTTCCTGGTCCTCAGCAGGTTCGAACCCGCGCTTCCAGGGTGGTCGCCACTTCAGGACTGAGTCACCTTTTTTTCTGGCAGACGTTTTAACCACTGAGCCATCGTACGCCTAGTTTGAGTAGGGAAAAGATCCAGCTGGAACTCTTTTCTGCTGCTTCTGCCATTGCCTTGAGAGCCCATGTCCTCTCTCTGCCAGAAATCGACAGCTATGATTATGGATATAAGCACGGCTTCGTTCAATCCTAGTCTCAGGATCAAATGACCACGTCCAGCTTGGCACAAGGAATCAAGGGGTGAACACAGCAGCCGAGGCAAAGAGCCACGAAACAAATACAAACAAGAGAGGCAAGGCCTTCAAGACTCACTTGTGATGCACTTAAAAAAAAATCCAAGCTTTTTATGTATTGAGTATAATTTCAAAATGTAATGTTTAAGATGAGAAAGATCAGTTTAAAGCAAATTAAGTCCCCTAGCATTAATTACAGAGTAATTTCCCTTTTTTACTATCTGCACCAAAACATTCGCAAAATAAATAAAACTTCCATGCTGAGCAAAAGAAGTTCCTGTTTGAACAGAAAATGATAATAATGACTGCTCTTGTTGTTGGGTCAGAATATCAGATCAAAGTGCCAGGTTTAGAGAATACAAAAAATATAAATATAACAGTAAATGCAGTTTGCATATAATTAGGCTTCGTTTTTTATATTTTTTTGAGCCCATCCCAGAGGTGCAATATTGTTTTAAACAAGATGACTGGAAAGAACTGAATTTTTCCTATTTTTATGCCTAATTTGGTGTCACCTGACAAAGTATTTGCAAAGAAAATGCCAATGTTAAAGTTTACCACGGACACACAGACACACAGACACAAACACACACACCCACCCACCCACCCACACACACACACACACACACACACACACAACCGAACACCGGGTTAAAACATAGACTCACTTTGTTTACACAAGTGAGTCAAAAAAAGTCACACACACGGAAAGCATCAGTGCATTCCTGAGAAAGGGATCGCTTTTAGTTACTCACCCGATCCCTGGGAAAGAGCTGCACTGTCTGTGTGGTCAGCTGCGCCTCCGACAGTCCTCCGTTATCCAAACTGTTCCTTCGCCCACACACACAGGACTGGTCAGGTCGCTGGACACTGATGCGTATACACTATCTGAAACATGCAAAAAAAAAAAAAAAAAAGAAACGGTCTGAGAGACAAATAGATACTGAGTTGTGTTTTGGCACAAAGGTAGGTAGGTAGGTAGGCAGGTAGGTAGGTAGGTAGAGAGAGAGAGAGAGAGAGAGAGAGAGAGAACACTAAACACTGAAACGTTTAATGTCATTAGCTATACAGCTCTAGTGACATGGGGCTGCAATCTGAACAATAATGAAGAAAATAATGAAACAAAATAGAACAGAAAATAAACATACTTGGAGTCCAATAAACTAACGCTCGACCAGCCATTTTCCAAGTTCATGGAAACATGAATTACTCTTCTTTCGAATATTATCGGTTTCAGCAATGCACTTCGCCAGTGATCTTACTAGTAGTATCGTCATCATGGGAGAAAGAGAGAGAGAGAGAGAGAGAGAGAGAGAGAGAGAGAGAGAGAGATGGTTTATTCACAAGGCCACAGAGAAACGGGGAAAGCGAAGAAGTGCCGCGGTTCTCTTTCATTTATTTTCAGAGTTCGTTCATTTCATTTCGTCTGCTGCTTCACATTCAACAGGGCCATGCCACTGTACCTCTTGTTTATAAACATCAACAACAACAACAACAACAACAACAACATCATCATAATCATCAACAACAACAACAACAAAACAACCACCATGGTCCCGTCACCCTCCCTCCAAATCCCGTAACAATTGTCATGAACAACTGCCGTTCATGCTGCAGTCTCGAACAGTAAAAAACAACAAGAAAACATGCAGAACAGAATAAAACACACCTCCAACATCCTCTTTCAGAAAGAAAAAAAAAAAGAAAAAAGAAAAAAAAAAAGACCACCAGAAACCGTGACAATTGCAACGAACTACTGCCGTTCTTGCCCCCACTCTAAAATCTAACATCACAAATTGAAAACAAAAAACGACAGCAACAACAACAACAACAACAACAACAAAAAAAGGGGGGGGGAGGGGGGGGGGGAGAAAAAGAAAGAAAGAAAGAAAAAGAAGAAGAAAAAAAAAAAACCCCACCAAAATCAACAACGCAGAACAGAAATTATGTGTTCGACCTGCCTGACAGACGGCTTATCAAGCCAGTCCTAAGTTCGCACTTGCGGTTCAAAACTTGGAAATAAAAAAATAAAAAAATGACCACCTGTTGTGCTCCAGAACAACGCTAACACCGTTCATTTTGAGATCAAAGCAGGGCAGGACATTGTGAACGAAACGTCCAAAAATAATGGGGGTGAGCCTGGCCTTTCCTTCATCCCGCCTCCACCCCCTCACCCCAACCCCAACCTCACCCCCCCCCCCCCCCGGAGTCCCGACCCCCGACCCTCCGTCCTCAACAAAGTCCTTCCCTCCCTGGATTACCAATTTTGTCGTCGCTGGACAATTTTTACCCCCGATGGCTAATTCAACTGGACCCCCCCCTTATTCCCACAGCAGCTACAACACCACTGAGATGTTATCTGCCCCAGAACAGACCAGAGATCGGGGTCTTTCTTTCAATCAGAGTCACGCGCTGAAACCTGACTGGGATGGTTGGGGGACGGGAGAGGAGGGGAGGCCCGGGGGGGGGGGGGGGGGATGGGAGGGGATGGTAGGGGGGGGGGGATTGGAAATCGTTGGTGGGTGGGTGGGTGGTCCAGCAGCGTCAAAGGCCTGTCGAGTGATGAGATGCAGGCCCGCGATAGTGCTTCGTTTTCTATCTAGAGCGTCTTTGGAAACGAAACAGCCAACAGCCACTTGCAATTAATTAAAATTATCTATCTATATATATATTATTTTTTTTTTCCTTTTTTTCTCAAGGCCAGACTAAGCGCGTTGGGTTACGCTGCTGGTCAGGCATCTGCTTGGCAGATGTGGTGCAGCGTATATGGATTTGTCCGAACGCAGTGACGCCTTGAGCTACTGAAACTGAAACTGTAAAATGAAGTCGCAACAGAAGCGTACCCAACCCAGAGAACAAAGCACAAAAACAATAACAAAGATACTGTTGAACATTCTTTTTTTTTTCTTTTTTTTTCCCCTGATTTTCGTTTCCTGATCTGCGAGCGTGTATGTATGTAAAGCGATATTGTCAAGACATGTTGGGTGCATAGGACAAATAAAAAAAACAACAACAAAAAACAAACAAACAAACAAACAAACAAACAAAAAATCAAAACAAAACAAAACCAATTCTGTCTTGCAATTTTAAGTGATTCTCTCTCTCTCTCTCTCTCTCTCTCTCTCTCTCTCACCCCTTACACACACACACACACACACACACACACACACACACACACACACAGAGAATCAAAGGCAGAAGAGACGG
>NC_134896.1:23010274-23027774 GCF_041734735.1 Babylonia areolata
TCATCCAGTGAACAGATTGCCAATACAGTAATTTCGTACTTCGGTCCCATCCACTAAATGTACAGTTTTCAAGCTATCTTTACAACGTTGGTTAACTTTTAAGTTCGTGTAGTCAAAATCTGAATCAATTGAAAGATAACCTGAATTTACCAAATGGTAAAATCAGATATTTTGTTTCAGGCTGCAACAGCGATTGAAAGGAACGGTATGTTTCATAACGATTACTGACTTCTATATAGTTTGCTTGACCAGTGGTTTTTTTTTTTCAATTTTATTATATATATATATATATATCGATCATACGTTGTATAAATGTGTTATTGAAGGAAAGCTTTCTTGTCCTCTGCGCCACCATTATTCCAATCATCAGAGAGAGACAGACAGACAGGCAGACAGACAGACATAACAAACTAACAAACTGCTGTTCCACATACTTTTCTCATTTCCGCTCTCTCTCTCTCTCTCTCCACACGTTTTTTTTTTTGTGTTTTTTTTTTTGCCAGCAGCATTTCCTCATATCTTCTCCTCCTACCAGGACCACCACCACAACCATCACCATCACCACACACACACACACACACACATAGACAGACACAGACACAGACACACACACACAGAGACACAGACACACAGACACAGACACAGACACAGACACACACACACACACACACACACACACACACACACACACACACACACACACACACACACACACACGAAAAAAAAGAAAGAAAACCCTGTAGAGATCGGCAGGTAGTAGATATGAAGAGAGCGATTAGGATGGGCTGAACACCCCAGGTTTTTTGTGTTTTTTTTTTCCCCTTTCTTTCTTTTTTTTTTTTTTCTTTGATACGCAATCAAGTGGCAACATGCGAAAGGGAGCATCAAGCGATTTATTATTATTATCAAGTCGGGTGGAGGGAAGGGAAACACGGCAGGCTCTCGTTGAAGGTAGAGTCAAATTCATTGCCAACTTCGCACAGGTGCGTGGGGTGTGTTGTACAAACATAGATAAATAGATTTATGGACGAATGCTTGGGTGGATTGACAGGGGGAGACAGACATCCATGATGGATAAGTAGATCAACAAATATAATTATGCTGCTACTGCGGCTGCGGCTAATAATAATAATAACGATAATGATAATGACAATAATCATAATAATAATGGATACTTATATAGCACACTATCCAGACATCTGCTCCAGGTGCTTTACATAAACGCTTTTGTTAACATAAAACATTACATCTATGTTACATACACACACCAAAATGTGACCACACACACACACACACACACACACACACACACACACACACACACACACACACACACACACACACTGCATACATACATTTTAACAATACATGTGTATCTAACAGCTACCCTAACACATACGAACACATAGGCAGGCACAAACTTACACAAACACATGCACACACATTACACATTCATATACATGCATGTAGTTATGTACACATACATATGTATACACACATAGTCAAGCACAGCTTGATCATAATCATAATGATAACGATAAGGAGCAGAACGACGAATCGACTACGACGTTACAACAACATAGCTTGCAACATATTTATGTGTGGAAACATAGAGAAATCATAAGGATATAAGTACATAATAACATGTTTAATCGCAAGTTCACACACCCACAGAGAGAGAGAGACAGAGACAGAGACAGAGAGAGACAGAGACAGAGAGAGACAGAGACAGAGACAAAGACAGAGACAGAGAGACAGAGAGACAGAGACTTTCATGTTTCAGCAAGTGTCTGTCAGACGGCAGATCATTAAATCTCGAGGCAAGACATAAAAGAGCGCTGTGCGAAAAAAAAAAAAAAAAAAAAAGATGATGGTAAAGGGCAGCTGATGACACACAAAATACCCTCGGTGGAAAACTTTTATTTATAGTCGGACGTACGGTTCTTGCAATGATCCAAAATCATTGATGTGGTGATGTGCTGCATGGAGTTTAGGTACGATGTGGTCTGTTATATTACTGTACTGACTGAGACATTAAAAAGCCCTGTGACTTATCTAATCCGAACTGAACTGAACTGAACTGTTCAACTGTATGCTTAACTTCATTCCCAAGCAGTTTTCGTACCTAACTCACCAACTTCAACCCCAAAACAAACGAAATGAAAATACAGTGAAGGAAAACAAACAAATCGTCTACCATTAAAAAAAAAGAAAAGAAAAAGAAAACAGCAGAAAAACCCACCATGAAGATGCATCAAAGACTTTTAGAAAATAAAGACTGATAGTGTCAGTGAAAACATGGAAGACAGTAAACGGGGGTCATATGAATTTTAGTGGGAAAGAACCATTTGTTATACCTAATTTGACTACATTTTCGTCTCCTCTGGACTCATCAATCCAGTTGGTTGGTGGGGGTTTTTTTTGTTTTTTTTTTGGTTTTGGTTTTTTGTGGGTCCCCGCATCATCCTCTTTTCAAATGATAATCTATAGAAGTATCTAATTATTGATTAATTTTCTGTCCTAATCCCGCTACACACATACATCCCCCCTCTAACACACACTCTTCTAATATTATGTTGTTGTTTTCTTTTCTCCAATCACTGATACCCACCTTCTCTGTCTATGTCTCCATCTGTCTCTCTCATGCCTCACCAACTGTTGAACGAAACTATCTGTCTCTACGTCTGTCTCTCTCTGTCTATGTCTCCATCTGTCTCTCTCATGCCTCACCAACTGTTGAACGAAACTATCTGTCTCTACGTCTGTCTCTCTCTGTCTATGTCTCCCTCTGTCTCTCTCATGTCTCACCAACTGTTGAACGAAACTATCTGTCTTTTCGTCTGTCTCTCTCTGTCTATGTCTCCCTCTGTGTCTCTCATGCCTCACCAACTGTTGAACGAAACTATCTGTCTCTGCGTTTGTCTCTCTCTGTCTTTGTCTCCCTCTGTTTCTCTCATGTCTCACCAACTGTTGAACGAAACTATCTGTCTCTACGTCTGTCTCTCTCTGTCTATGTCTCCCTCTGTCTCTCTCATGCCTCACCAACTGTTGAACGAAACTATCTGTCTCTACGTCTGTCTCTCTCTCTCTGTCTATGTCTCCCTCTGTCTCTCTCATGTCTCACCAACTGTTGAACGAAACTATCTGTCTCTACGTCTGTCTCTCTCTGTCTATGTCTCCCTCTGTCTCTCTCATGCCTCACCAACTGTTGAACGAAACTATGTGTCTCTACGTCTGTCTCTCTCTGTCTATGTCTCCCTCTGTCTCTCTCATGCCTCACCAACTGTTGAACGAAACTATCTGTCTCTACGTCTGTCTCTCTCTGTCTATGTCTCCCTCTGTCTCTCTCATGCCTCACCAACTGTTGAACGAAACTATCTGTCTCTACGTCTGTCTCTCTCTGTCTATGTCTCCCTCTGTCTCTCTCATGCCTCACCAACTGTTGAACGAAACTATCTGTCTCTACGTCTGTCTCTCTCTGTCTATGTCTCCCTCTGTCTCTCTCATGCCTCACCAACTGTTGAACGAAACTATCTGTCTCTGCGTCTGTCTCTTTATGTCCCTCTCTCTCTCTCTTGTCCTTCCTCAGTCCCCTCCCCCTTCGTCCCCCGCCCCCCCCCCCCCCCCGCCCCCTCACCCGGGCAGATACAGGCGAAAAGGACAGAAGGAGTGGGTGATTGGAGATGGGTAGGAGGGTTCGAACAGAAATCTTAATTAGCAGCAAAGTGGGTCAAGCTTTAGATCTGCGTTGACATCCATTCTCAACAAACTGATTTCATTCATTCCATTCATTCATTCGGTTTTTTTTTGTGTTTTTTTTTTTCTTTCTTTCTTTTCAACTTCCAGGTTTACTTTTGTTTCTTTCTTTCTTTTTTTTTTCTTTCTTTTATTCATTTCCTTCCAGCTTTTCTTTCTTTTTTTTGTTTGCTTTCCTAATCTTATTCTTTCTTTCGTTCGTTCGTTCTTCCTTTCTTTTTCTTTGTTGTCCTTCACCCATTCTCCCTCCCCACTCCCCCCCACCCCCCTCCCCCCACCTTTTCTTAAAGGTCATCAATTATTTTCATACAGAGCTTCTACAGAATATGCTACAAAACGTTTTTTTTTTTTGTTGTTGTTTGTGTTTTTTTTAGGTGGGTAGGGGTCTGGAGGATTAGGGGTGGGGTGGGTGGGTGTGTGGGGCTGGCGGGGGGAGGGAGGGAGGGGGTGCTGGGTATCTTCGACGCAATACGAAACGCACGTGCAGCTGAGAACGAGTGACGCTCACAGACAGAGCCGTACAGCAGTAATTTGCTCCCCCCCCCCCCCCACGCCCTCCCCCCCCGCCCCCCTCCCCCCTCGTGAACGTGGAGATATCGCTGCCGTCTATGTGCTGCGCTGTCGATATTTGTCGATACAGGTCCACGGGGGCGGAAAATGATACAAGCTCTCTTCTAAAGTCTGGGGAAGAGAGTGAGACGGGTGACAGAGACAGATGATGTACAGGTGGTAGAGCGGCGTTTTGTCTTTTTTGTGTCCAACTGAATTCAGAATACAGATTATTATTTTATCATCTCAACAAGAGAAATTCGTGGCCAGGCTTCCAGTTTTTCAGTTTTACGGAGGGTGTCAAACAGAGTGTGCAGACTGATCCATATACGCTGCACCATATCTGCCAACAATGAAAAGAAGACAGTGCCTTATCTTTCCCTGCATAAACCCAGCATAGTGAATAGGCTTTAAAGAGCCTGGCCTGGGTTTGTGTGTGTGTGTGTGTGTGCAACAGCAACATAAAATGAGGGAATAGAAAGGCCAGGTTTCATTTACTAGAACTGTTAATGAAAGGTGTGTGGGGGTGTGGGGGTGTGTGGGGGGGGGGGGGGGGGGGAGGGTAGGGGGTAGGTGTGTAGCTTTCTACACAGTGCGCATGCTGCTGTCACTGTGATGGTGGTCCTGTACCCTTGATTTTTTTTACTTTCATATCTCTGTCACTCTCTCTCTCTCTCTCTCTCTCTCTCTCTCTATGGCTGCCTGATTGTCTTATTCCCATTCTCTCTCTCTCTCTCTCTCTCTCTCTCTCTCTCTCTCTCTCTTATGCCACGTCTACCATCTGTTTGGAGAACAAACATTCATTCCTTCAAACAGAACATGTGAAGATTTTTTAATAAAGATCGCTGCGAGTGGAAATGCCTGATGGCAAGTGCTGTACACGATACTCTTGGCAGGAAAAGAAAAGACCTGTAACTGTTGGACCCGTAACTGTTGTTACGTCAGAACCATTGGATGTGTTATGTGGTGTCGAGTGGTGTGATGTTGTGTAGTGTGATGTGGTTGATGTGTGTGGTGTGGTGTAGTATAGTGTGGTGTGGTGTGGTGAGTGTGGTGAGTGTGGTGTGGTGTGGTGTGGTGTGGTGTTGAATGGTGAGCGTGGTGTGGTGTGGTGTGGTGTGGTGTGGTGTGTGTGGTGTGGTGTGTGTGGTGTGGTGTGGTGTGTGTGGTGTGTGTGGTGTGCTGTGGTGTGGTGTGGTGTGGTGTGTGTGTGGTGTGTGTGGTGTGGTGTGGTGTGTGTGGAGTGGTGTGGTGTGTGTGGTGTGGTGTTGATGTGTGTGGTGTGGTGTGGTGTGTGGGGGGGGGTGTGGGGGGTGTGTGGTGTGCTGTGGTGTGGTGTGGTGTTGATGTGTTTGGTGTGGTGTGGTGTGGTGTGTGTGGTGTGGTGTGGTGTGGTGTGTGTGTGGTGTGGTGTTGATGTGTGTGGTGTGGTGTGGTGTGGTGTGGTGTGGTATGGTTAGCTTCCAACCCATCCACCCCTTTGTCTTCAAAATTGACCCATACCTAATTCTCTTAAAGTGCTTGATAGCAGCAGCAGCAACAACAACAAATACTACTACTGCTAATAATGGTGATCATGATATGATGGTGATAAGCAAATAAACTGAAATAAAATTTAAAAAAATGTAATTAATCCACAAGTCTATAATACCAAACTTAATGGATATTTCTAATCCAACCACTCAGTTCCTTTGTCGAGAAATGCATGCATGCCAGGATTAAATGAATCATATTGTGATGTAAACCAAGACCAAGCACCGATGGATGGGTGGGTGGGTGGGTGGGTGGGTGAAAGACAGAAAGGAAGAGGGAGGGTAAGGAAGATAAGAGACAGATGGACAGAGAGAGAGAGAGAGAGAGAGGAGGAGGAGAGAGGCGATGGTCCGAACGGAAGTCTTTCCTAGCTGCACAATGTGGGTCAAGCTCTGGCTTTTCCATCGCCGACATTCATTCATTTATTCACAAGCGTTCGCCAGGCATCTGCTTAACAGATGTGGTGTAGCATACATTTATGGATTTATCCGAAGGCAGTTACGGCCCCCTTTTGAGTAAATGTGTGTGTATGTGTATGCATGTGTATTTCTTTCTATCACAATAGATTTCTCTGTGTGAAATTCGGGCTGCGCTCCTCAGGGAGAGCGCGTCGCTACACTACAGCGCCACCCTTTTTTTCTCTCTTTTTTTGTATTTTTTCCTGGGTGCAGTTTTATTTGTTTTTCCTATCGAAGTGAATTTCTTTTTTCCTATTTCTTTTTTTCGAAGTGGATTTCTACACATAATTTTGCCAGGAACAACCCTTTTGTTGCCGTGGGTTCTTTTACGTGCGCTAAGTGCATGTTGCACACGGGACCTCGGTTTATCGTCTCATCCAAATGACTATCGTCCAGAGCACCACTCAAGGTCTAGTGGAGGGGGAGAAAATATCGGCGGCTGAGCCGTGATTCGAACCAGCGCGCTCAGATTCTCTCGCTTCCTAGGCGGACGCGTTACCTCTAGGCCATCACTCCACATAAATGAACTGAACTGAACTCTTAAACAAAGATTTTGTCTTATTTTCTCTTTCTCGTTTTTTCTTTTTTTTTTCTTTCTGTGTGTGTGTTTGTTTTTGTTTTTTGTTTTTTTTTGTTGTTGTCCTGTATTCCTTTTTTCCCCCTCTTTTCTTTTCTCATTTTATTTCTTCTTCAGTGTCAACAGTGTCATATATAAGCACCCCTGTCATGTCACGAATTTTGTTTTCTATTTAAAGGAACTGCTCGTTGTCCTGTAAAAAAAAAAAAAAAAAAAAAAAAAAAAAGAAAAAAAAAGTACATCCGTGCAGCTGACACGAAGAACGCCCTCTTCTGCTGTACCTCTAGAGACGAGACTAGCTGCAGTAGTGCACGTGCCTAGCAGACACGGGGATATTGCCATCAATTTGCTGCTGTCGATATCTGTTACAGGTCCATGGGGCGGAAAATAACACAAGCTCTCTTCTGTCGGGGGGAGGGGGGAGGGGAGGGGGGCGAGAGAGACAGGGGGTGGGGGCAGGGGGATGGTGGTTGGTGGGGGGGGGGGAAGGGGGACAGAGATGTACAAGTGGTGGGGCGGCGTTTGTCTTTTTTGTAAGACTAGGCTTTAGTTAGGGGAACTTTTTTATGATTATTATTATTATTACTTATGCCAGGAGGTATCGGTTGTTGTTGTTTTCTTCTTCTAATCTGTTCTCTACGTTTTTCTCTTTCTGTTTCTCCCCAGATCTGTGTGTGTGTGTGTGTGTGTGTGTGTGTGTGTGTGTGTGTGTGTGTGTGTGTGTGTGTGTGTGTGTGTGTGTGTGTGCGTGCGTATGTGCGTCTGTCTCTCTGTTTCTCTCTCTGTCTCTCTCTGTCTTTCTGTTTCTGTCTCTGTCTGTCTGTCTCTCTATCTCCCTGTCTGTCTTATCTTTGACTAAGCGCGTTGGGTTACGCTGCTGGTCAGGCATCTGCTTGGCAGATGTGGTGTAGCGTATATGGATTTGTCCGAACGCAGTGACGCCTCCTTGAGCTACTGAAACTGAAACTGTCTATCTCATGCCTCACCAACTGTTGGACGAAACTATGTGTCTCTGCATTTGTCTCTGTATGTCCCTCTCTGTCTGTGTCTCCTTCTGTCTCTGTCTCTCCCATGCCCCACCAACTGTTGAAGGAAACTATCTTGTCTCTGCGCCTGTCTCTTTCTGTCTCTCTGCGCCTGTGTCTCCCTCTGTCTGTCTCTTGTCTATCTCATGCCTCACTAACTGTTGGACGAAACTATCTTGTCTCTTCCTGTACTTCTCCCTCTATGTATCTTTGTGAAGTCTCTGTCTCTCTCATATCCCACCAACTGCGAGACGAACTGTCATTAAAATGGGAACATCTCAAGGGAAGTTTTTTTGTTTTTTTTTGCTTTTTATTTTTTATTATTTTTTTTTTTTAAAGAGCACTGCAACGAGGAAAAGTCCTGACGGCAAGTGACAGTTGATTCCAGACAAGTTTGCCCTTGGTGGAAAAGGTCAGACCTTTAATTCTTAGACGTTACATTTTTTTTTTTTTTTCCCAACTGAAGACCATCGGGTGTGTGGTTTTGTGTGGTGTGTGGTGTGTGGTGTGACAGTTTGATGCCAGAAATAGAGTCCTAGATTGGAAACTTGTGGGGGGAGGGGGGGAGAATAGGAACTCTAACCTTTGCAAAGAGAGGTTTTTTTTTTTTTTGTTTTTTTTTTTTGTAAGATGCAAAAATCGATGAGATTCTATTTGTAGTGAGGTACGTTGTCCTTACACACTGTGCAAAGCATTCCTTTTTGTAACTCTGCCTAGTTCTGGCACAATAACCTCCAAATATATTATCTTAAAGTAAAATGAGATAAAAAGAAAGAAAAAAAGAAGATAAGAAAATGAAAATAATCTGACCAAAAATCCCTAACAAAATCAAATAAAATGATATACAATGTAACAACAACAACAACGAAAACTAACAAACAAACAAACAAACAAAAACACACACACAAAAATACGAAACAAAGTTACACTGGTGTGTGGAAAAAAAACCAACGAAACAAACAAAGGTGTGTGCATGAGATTATCAACACAGGTGTTCTTCATCCACCACTCACAGGCACCTGTGCCCTTAACACAAACTGATGATCGGAGACATCGTGTTAATTTTCTCCTTTGCAGCAGGATGGACAAGGCGATGGGGGTACCTCTGGAGAGGCCATCCGAGAAACAACTAGCAAAGTGGCCTCCAGGCAGACACCAAGGAGATGGGCCTTACCTGGAGCTAGATAGAGTACAAGATGGGCCTTACCTGGAGCTAGACAGAGGACAAGATGGGCCTTACCTGGAGCTAGATAGAGGACAAGATGGGCCTTACCTGGAGCTAGATAGAGGACAAGATGGGCCTTACCTGGAGCTAGATAGAGGACAAGATGGGCCTTACCTGGAGCTAGACAGAGGACAAGATGGGCCTTACCTGGAGCTAGATAGAGTACAAGATGGGCCTTACCTGGAGCTAGATAGAGGACAAGATGGGCCTTACCTGGAGCTAGACAGAGGACAAGATGGGCCTTACCTGGAGCTAGATAGAGGACAAGCTGGGCCTTACCTGGAGCTAGATAGAGGACAAGATGGGCCTTACCTGGAGCTAGATAGAGGACAAGATGGGCCTTACCTGGAGCTAGATAGAGGACAAGATGGGCCTTACCTGGAGCTAGATAGAGAACAAGATGGGCCTTACCTGGAGCTAGATAGAGGACAAGATGGGCCTTACCTGGAGCTAGATAGAGGACAAGATGGGCCTTACCTGGAGCTAGACAGAGGACAAGATGGGCCTTACCTGGAGCTAGATAGAGGACAAGATGGGCCTTACCTGGAGCTAGATAGAGAACAAGATGGGCCTTACCTGGAGCTAGACAGAGGACAAGATGGGCCTTACCTGGAGCTAGATAGAGGACAAGATGGGCCCTACCTGGAGCTAGATAGAGGACAAGATGGGCCTTACCTGGAGCTAGATAGAGGACAAGATGGGCCTTACCTGGAGCTAGATAGAGGACAAGATGGGCCTTACCTGGAGCTAGATAGAGGACAAGATGGGCCTTACCTGGAGCTAGATAGAGGACAAGATGGGCCTTACCTGGAGCTAGATAGAGGACAGGATGGGCCTTACCTGGAGCTAGATAGAGGACAAGATTGGACAAGATATTTCAACATCCCAAAAGAAAGAAAACTATGTTTACAATGTCAAACAATATAGGATGAATATCATTTCTTAGATGACTGCGAATTATATAAATATATTAGAATAGAATTCATACAAAAAATTCAAAAATACCTTCCAGATATTATCGAACCCAGTCAGCTAATACTGGAAGACAAACTTGTGGGACTGTTTGGGAAATTTGTCAGTAACTGCTGCCAAAAACGCCATAGTGTGCAGGAGTGATTCAATCTCTTGTTCAATATTTATTTCTTATTTTGTTTTGCTTTTTTGTGCGTGGTTTCATGTAACTTTGCATGCGTGTCTTATAAACCTGGTTAAGGTTTAACTGACATTAAAAATTAATGCTGATTCTGATTCTTGTTGACAGCCCTTACTCAGGACAGGTAGGTAACAGGCCAAAGAAAGCGAGTGAGTGATGCAGGTCAAGCTCTGGATCTGCATTTACACATATTTACCAACATTCTCAACAAAATGATATAGTTAGTTCTTTCATTCTCCCCCCCCCCTTTTTTTTTAAATAACTTTTACGAGGACAAGTCCTGGATCTGCATCCACACCCTTTCCCATACATTCTGAATAAAATGATATAATTAGTTCTTTCTTTTTTTTTTTTTCTTTCACGAGGACAAATTCTGGATCTGCATCGACACCCATTCCCAAATATTCTCAACAACATTATTCAGTTGGGTTTTTCCTTCTTTCTTTCACTTTCCTTTTCACTTGAAATCTGTTCCTCAGCAATCTCGCCAAACTATTCTTTTTCTTACAACATTTCTTTCTTTGTTTTTTTTGTTTTCCAGTCATTATCACAGTACATCTCATTCTTTCTTCTTTCTATCCCCTCTTCTCTCCTATCTTTCTTTCCTTTTTTTTAATTTTCATATCTTCTCTATTTTTTTTAAATCTATTTTTGTTCTTTCCTTCTCATAGGTTAGTAATTTGATACAAATATTCCTGTATGTCACAAACAAGTTTTCTTTTCCCCTGATAAATATACCCCTCCTCTCTGTGTGTTATACGAAAGGGCACGGGGTGACATCCATTGCTGCACAGAGACCTGGTCACCGAGCCAGTTACAATGCCTAGTATGGTCGTAACCCGCTACTAACTGTGTGCAGTATGGAACTGACCAATGGCGTACTTCGGTCAAAGGTAGGCATTCAGTCACGTGCAACTGTCAAAAAGTTAGAAAACCAAGCAATGCAACTGACACCAGCTCTGCTGCCTCAGTGCACGCCGCCTCGTGGAGGTGGAGATATTACTGCCATCACTTTGCTGCTGTCGATTTTTTTTTCTTACTGGTCCATGGGGCGGAAAATGATACAAGCTCTCTCTTCTGTGTAGGGGAGAGACATGGACACGAGATATATTCCTACAGGTGGTGGTGGTGGTTCAGCTCTTGTGGTCTGTGTCTAACTGAAGGACAGCTTCAGTTTCAGTTTCAGTAGCTCAAGGAGGCGTCACTGCGTTCGGACAAATCCATATACGCTACACCACATCTGCCAAGCAGATGCCTGACCAGCAGCGTAACCCAACGCGCTTAGAAGGACAGGCTTCGGCTTTTGGAACATTTATCTATATGTAAGAAATTATCGGGGGGGTGGGGGTGGGGGGAGTGACTGACTGACTGGCTCAATCTCTGTCACTGTTTCGCCATCTCCATGTCTTCCGTGTGTATGTCTATGTCTCTTTCATTGCCGTAAAAAAAAGTGTTCAATTTCCCCCTAGCATCTTAGAGACAGTGCAGCTGCGTCCAAACCTAGGGTGTCAATAAGAACTTCACGGAAAGAACACTGATGAAATTTCGCCAAATCCAATTATAACACAAAGGATCTGCTGCTTGACTGATTATACTGCTTCAACATGTTTGCGACCTCAATATATATATATATATATATATATATATATATATATATATATATATATATATAGGACATGGAGAGTTATATATCATATGACCGATTCCCAACATACAGAAGTCAATTCCCAAGTATCTGTTTAATCACAGAATGATCGATTTCCCGATACTTAGTTTTCAACTCCAGCTGTATCTGAGGATCACGATGATGACCCTCGTGGTTTTAAAGGAGCTGGACAGCAACACAAGGAGAGGGGTTGTGGGGGTGGTGGTGGGATGGCTGTGTGACGTAACGGCAGGAGTGGGCACGGTGAACTGATTTCTGGGAACATGGAACTGATGACTTGTGGTGTTCAGGAGCCAGTTGCATTGCTTGGTTTCTAACTTTTTGACAGTTACACGTGACTAAATGCCTACGTTGACAGAACTTAAGTACGCCATTGGTCAGTTCCATACTACACACGATTAGTAGCGGGTTACGACCATACTAGGCTCTTCCGTCCGAGCAATGCAACTGGCTCCAGGAGAATGAGGAAGAGTTGTCCTTCCCTCTGCCTCCCCCCCCCCCCCCCAACCCCCCAGGCCCAACCTGCACCCACAAGAAAAGGAACAACAACAACAACAAAAATAAAGAAAAAAAAATAATAAAAGAAAAAAAAGAAACGTGAATATTCTGTTTCACAAAACAATATGATTTTTTTTTATCGACAAATTCATAAAAACGATTTTTATACAAACTAGTGAAAATGTTTCTTTGGACAAAGAAAAACAGAAGAAAGAAAATCTTATACAAAACAATAAGGCGAAGTTCTTACTCCAAGCACTTAGACAATATCGTTTTCTAGGACAAAGAAAATCTTCTATCAAAGAGAAGAACAACATTGTTATGAACATTAGTTTTGGTTTTCTTTCATCGGGTCTTTTTTTCATTAAAAAAAAAAAAAAAAAAAAAACAGTGCCGTGAGTGATAGCTTCTTTCACAAAAAAAAAAGAAGAAAAGAAAAGACCACTCTAAAGTCTTGATCATCTTGCCTGTTTTATTCGAAAAGGAAATCCACTAATATGTCGGAGTCCTCCTCCTTCTTCTTCTTCTTCTTTGTTCGTCGGTTACAACTCCCACGTTCACTCGTATGTACACGAGTGGGCTTTTACTTGTATGACCGTTTTTACCCCGCCATGTAGGCAGCCATTTTCAGGGGTGTGCATGCTGGTTATGTTCTTGTTTCTATAACCCACCGAACGCTGGCATGGATTACAGGATCTTTCACGTGCATGTTTGATCTTCTGCTTGCGTATACACACGAAGGGGGTTCATGCACTTGCAGGTCTGCACATATGTTGACCTGGGAGATCAGGAAAAAAAAAAAATCTCCACCCTTTACCTGACGCCGTCATCGAGATTCGAACCCGGGGCCCTCAGATTGAAAGTCCAACGTTTTAACCACTCGGCTATTGCGCTCGTCTGTCGGAGTCCAAAAATGGAAATCCTGGCGTAACATTCCAGCTGTTTTCTGGAAACTTCCGTTTGATTTTACTCACAGAGTTCCTCTCCTGTGATTTAGTCTGGCATCTTGACATCAGCTGTCCTCACCTCCCAGCATTAGTTCTCTTTTCTGTATCCACTCACACGTTTTTTCCTTCTCTCTCTCTCTCTCTCTCTCTCTCTCTCTCTCTCTCTCTCTCTCTCTCTCACTGTGTCTCTGTCCCCCCTCTCTCTCTTTCTCCCTCTCTCTCACTTTCTGTCTGTATCTCTCTCTCTTTCTCTCTCTGTCCTCTGTCCCCCCCCCCCCCCTCACACACACACACACACACACACACACACACACACACACACACACACACACACACATGCACACAAACGCGAGCACACGAGCACTGACCCACCCACATCTGGTGCTTACGCGTCTCTCTTTTAATCAATCAGGCAGGTCGTTCTCAACGCCCATGCAAAGCCTGCTGTCTGGCGAGCCAGTTAGCTTCCACTACATCACCCCCTGGCTTCTACACACCAGACAGAAAAGGAAAAGGGGTGGCAGAGACAGAGGTATCAGACACACACACACACACACACACACACACACACACACACACACACACATCATCATCATCATCATCATCATCACCATCATCATCATCGCACGCATGTACGAACATCCTTTCACACACGCGCACTTCCGCTTACTCGCCTACGTGAACTTTCTATGATTCTGTTGTTGTTGTTTTTTTCCTAAACGACATGAAACATTATCTAAAACAAACCATTGTAATGAAAGGACACATCAGACTAATATGAAACGTATTCACATTCATTTTCTTTCAAATCAACTCGGAAGACTGGGGTTGGGGGTGGGGTGGGGGGGGGGGGGGGGGGGGGGAGAGTAGGCAACATACATTATTGCATTCACCTTCAGAAGTTAGACATGTTTGGAGCAATTAAATAAATCGCACCAACCTGAATAGTTAATGAACACCCAACTCGCGTTTTGAATTTATACTCATACCAAAGTGGAGTGGTGGCCTAGAGGTAACCCGTCCGCCCAAGGAGCGAGAGAACCTGAGCGCGCTGGTTCGAATCATGGCTCAGCCGCCGATATTTTATCCCCTCCACTAGACCTTGAGTGGTGGTCTGGACGATAGTCATTCGGATGAGACGATAAACCGAGGTCCCGTGTGCAGCATGCTCTTAGCGCACGTAAAAGAACCCACGGCAACAAAAGGGTTGTTCCTGGCAAAATTATGTGTAAAAATCCACTCCGAAGAAAAGAAATAGGAAAAAAGAAATAAAAAACTGCAAGCAGGAAAAAAAAAAAAAAAAAAAATGGGTGGCGCTGTAGTGTAGCGACACGCCCTCCCTGGGGAGAGCAGCCTGAATCTCACACAGAAAAATCTGTTGTGATTATTATAAAAAAAGAAGAACAGAGAGAGAGAGAGAGAGAGAGAGAGAGAGAGAGAGAGAGAGAGAGAGAGAGAGAGAGAGAGAGAGAGAGAAACGAATGACTAAACTGCCAGTTTAGTTTCAGTTTCAGTTGCAAGGAAGTGTCAAAGAATGCGGACTCATACATTTACGCTACACATCTGTTTGAAAGGGGAAAAAAATAGAAAAAAAGAAAAGAGCAAACTTGACTTACACACAAACCCAAACTTACTTCGAATCATATCAACTTTGTACCTAACGAAGAACTTCCATTGCATATTATTGGCCTTCTTCCAGCGAGCTGGGAGCATGTAGCCATCTTGATTTAATCATGCCACAAAAACGTGTGTTTGTTTGTTCGTCGTCAACGCTCGTGGCAAAATTCGTCGTTTGTTATTCATGGAAAGAAAGCGCCTCCAGCTGGAAGAATATATTAGTTGGTTTTATTTTATTTTATTTTTATTTTTTTAATATTTTGGTAAAGCAACTTTCCTTTGGGCAAAATATGTGAAGACTTTTTTTTAATATACTTTTTTCGTTCATCTTATTTTCACAGGTCTGTATTTTCCATGAAAGAGTGCATATCAAGCATACAAAACCATTCCAGGTCACGAAAAAATGTGGGGGGGTTAGGGGGGGGGGGGGAATGTTGGCACGAATTAACAATTTGTTCGTTCAATATTACCCGTAATGTTGACGTATTTCTTACATCATTGTCATAATGTGTGATATCATACATCATTTTGTCCCCTTGCAATGTACTTCTTCTTCTCGTGTTCTGTTTGTTCCTGAACTGTCTCTGTCTTTGTCTCAGTCTGTCTGTCTGTTTGTCTGTCTGTCTGTCTGTCTCTCTCTCTCTCTATCTCTCTCTCTCTCACTCTCTCACTCTCATAACTAACCTTTTCACATGCAGTTTGCAAAATATCATGGCCAGATCCCGATGTACGTTAAATTTTCTGTCTCTGTCCAGGTATCTCTATCTGTCTGTCTGTCTCTCTCACACACACAGATATATAATGATATGATATATAAATAAATATATAATATATATATATATATATATATATATATATATATATTATATATATATACATATATATATATATATATATATATGCACACACACATATATGTATAATCTCTCTCTATATATACACACACACACACACACACACACACACACACACATATATATATATATATATATATATATATATATATATATATATATATATACATATATATCCATACAAAAGAATTCCTTCGAATTACAACTGCAATGCATCTTCTGAAAGTGGACCTCACAAAAAGCAACACTGAAAAGACAATAAAAATCTGAGCTATCGTCCAATGTGTTAACTAACTGGAAGAAAATAACACACACACACACACACACACACACACACACACACACAACAAAACAACCCAACGTCTATGGAGTTTCTTTGGGACGACGAACATCTGTCTGGGTGTGTGATTCAAAATAGCACAGAAGGACCATTAATGAGTGAGTAGATTGCAAGCGTACGTATGTATCAGCAAGTCTGCAACTGTAATGGATGGCCAGGGCACCATCTTCATCGCTCCATCATCGTTTTACTATCACTCGCTTCCGATGTTCTCTTCCTTCGCATTAATCATCGCGTAGTTAATAAAAAAAAAAAAAAGAGTAATAGCAATAAATAAATGAATATAGAAAAACTCGTGCATCCCCCCCCTTTTTTTTTTTAAAGGTATAGTGCAAGTCTTCTGACTCTGGCTACAAATTTTTAATTGTACGTATGGAAAAGTCACTGAGTGGTATAGACTCTAACGTGTTTGAAGCTCGAGAAAAGCACATTATATATATATATATATATATATATATATATATATATATATATATATATATATATATATATATATATCTATATATAATCTATAAAGTTCACACAGATATATAACTCATTACTGCTCCTTGTATTCTTCTGTTGACGATTCGTAAATGAGTGTGTGGAGGAGGGGCGTAGAAGGGGTGCAGGGTAATGTGTGTGTGAGCGCGCGCGCGTGTGTGTGTGTGTGTGGTGTGTGTGTGTGTGTGTGTGTGGTGTGTTGGGGCTCATGTACGTTTATGTGTATTTGACTGTGCTTTCATATCTGTGAAACTGCATGTTTGGTGCATAGCTGTTACGCATATGTGTGTGTATGTGTGAATGTGTGTCTGCATGTTTTACATTTATTTGCTTATTTATCATCATTGTTGTCTTTTTTATTTTTTTATTTTATTATCATTATTATTATTACTTTAAAAAAAATTATAATCTATTTATTTATGTACGCTTATAGTTGGCTTCATCAAGTTTTGCGCCTTATACATATTATTGTTAGTAGTAGTAGTTCTTTTTATGTATTTATCTATTATTTATTCACCCTTTTTTTTTCTTTTTTTTTCCTCAAGGCCTGACTAAGCGCGTTGGGTTACGCTGCTGGTCAGGCATCTACTTGGCAGATGTGGTGTAGCGTGTATGAATTTGTCCGAACGCAGTGACGCCTCCTTGAGCTACTGAAACTGAAACTGAAACGTAGACCAGTTCTCCTTAAAACATATATTTTCTGATGGCTTCGATGTCTTTTCTTATCTTTTTTTTTTTCTTTTCTTTCATTTTTGTTTTTTTTTCCCTCTCGTTTTTTTTTTATTTTTTTTTTTTATTTCTCAAGGTCAAGAACCACAC
>NC_134896.1:23032774-23035274 GCF_041734735.1 Babylonia areolata
AATGATGAGCGCCTAATGGCAACCGTCAGTCCCCTCTACCCAGGTAGGCAGCCTGTTGTGCAAGTGCTTCCGAGTTTGTAAAGCGCTCAGAGCTTGGTCTCCGACCGAGGGATAGGTGCTATATAAGTATCCATATCCAATCAATACACTATGAATTGGGCTGGACAGCATTTTCCTCCTGACTACACTTAGATTTTTTTTATTCGCCTAGGAATTCTCAGCGGACCCCATGGGCGAGACGTCCTAAAATGAGCAACATCATCAGCATTCTGGACAGCCATGGCTTTGACGAATGATGTCGTAAAATGTCTGGCAACACTGACAGGTAGCGTGATTATGACTTACTCAGTGGATGACGGTTTATTATGATTTTTTTTTCTGGGGGAGGAGGGGGGACCGGGGGGGGGGCGGGGGGGGGGGGGGGGGGGGGGGGGGGGGGGGGGGGCAGGGGGGAGATGATTGATTATCAATAATTTTCATCAAACGAAATAATCAATTACACTCTGCATGCCCATGACTGGCCTAGCCGTTTCATGTCATCAATAGCAGTCTATAAACAGCTTTAGCTTGGATGGGAGGACTTCACAAATCAATCAAACCATTACTTTCACTGTCAAGCAATGAGTGTGGTTTTCAATGTATGGCTTCACAAAGCTAACAAATACTGATTAATAACTTAATTGGCAAACTCATGTGTGTCTACGTCGTTTTTGTCTCCGAATCTACCTGGTATGTGAGTCTGCGTCAGTTTTTTTTCTGTCAAGCATTAAACCTTTTAACATTTCTTTTGCTTTACATGAAACAATCAACGTTTGCGTTTTTCAAAATGACCCTCTAAACAAACATCCAAATGAATATATATATATATACATATATATATAAACAAAACAAAACGCGCACACACTGCAATATAAAAAATTTTTAAAAAGTTCTTCACCACCTGAACTTACCGTCGTTTACAACAGTTTTCCATTCACAGCCGACCGTGAAAAAAGTACCTCCAACTTTCACAAAAAAACACCCAACTGAATTAGCAGGGTGGAAAAAAAAAAAAAAACACCAACACCCACACCCACACCCACACACACACACATAAAACTGATTAGTACTGCGGAAGTGTGTACTTTTAACAAAAACCGCGGCAGAGACTTCAAACTGTGACGGGAGCAGGGTACACAGAGGGCTTATGTTTTTTTCTTCTTCTTAAAAATCCCTTTTAGTCCCTAGTTTTCAACCCGTCTCTCCATCTCTTCCTCTCTCCCTCTCTTCCTCTGTCTATCCCTGTCTTCCCTTTCTCGGCCTCCTCTAACACTTGGATCTTCCAGAGCGGAAAGGAACCCAGCACACTGCAGACTCCACAAGCAAGGCAGTGAAGTTGTAAAAGCCACCACCAAACCTCCGGAAGAGAAAGTTCACTGGGGACGTATATATATAATCTAAGAAGCATTCTGCAAGCAGCGGCGTTGGCGTCAGAAGTTGTTCAAGATTATTTTTTGGCTAAGTCTCTCTCTCTCTCTCTCTCTCTCTCTCTCTCTCTCTTCTGTTGCAGGTATGCATGTGTTTTCATCTCTCTCTCTCTCTCTCTCTCTCTCTCTCTCTCTCTCTCTCTCTCCCTCTCCCTCTCTCTCTGTCTCTCTATCTTCTGTTGCAGGTATGCATGTGTTTTCATCTCTCTCTCTCTCTCTCTCTGTCTCTGTCTCTCTATCTTCTGTTGCAGGTATGCATGTGTTTTCATCTCTCTCTCTCTCTCTCTCTCTCTGTCTCTGTCTCTGTCTTTGTCTCTATATACCTATATACCTCTCTCTGTCTCTTCTTTTCTTTCGTTTTTGTCCCTAAGTAGGACCAGGGCCGAATGCACGAAACACACACACACACACACACACACACACACACACACACACACACAGAATGACCACACACAGAGACACAGTCACAGACACACACGGGTGTACTACTACTACTACTGCTACTACTACTACTACTACTACTACTACTACACACACACACACACACACACACACACACACACACACACACACACACACACACACAGAATGACCACACCTCAAATGCTATTGTAGCTGTCATACAAGCCTGGTACCCCATAATTTGCCCTATTGTTTTTTGTTTTGCTTTTTTATCTGGTTTCTTCGTAATTAACCACCACGTGTTTCAGCATCATGCTGCTTGATACTAACTTTACGCTTACAAGTTTCTAAACAATACAGTTCGTAGGGGGGGTGGGGGTGGGGGGGGGGGTCACTCTCCTTTTCTCTGTCTGTCTGTCTGTCTCTCTCTCTCTCTCTCCCTCTCTCTCTCTCATTCACTTTCTCTACGTCTTTCTCTCTATACACACATACACGCACACACACAAACACATTTACAACAAGCACGAGCGCCGGCGCACACACACACACACACACAAAACATGTATGTACGTATGCATGTTCGTCCGTACGAAAAACACGCACGTGCGCACACACGCACCATATACCACATA
>NC_134896.1:23055274-23062774 GCF_041734735.1 Babylonia areolata
TCTTTCTTCCTTACAAAAATAACACAGATTACACAACATTAAATTTTACTGCTAAAAAACAACAACAGCAACAACATGTAATGAAAGTAATGAACAGAGTAGACGCTGTGCTGTACTTTCGCATCAGCCTGGTTACCGAGGCCATGAGACCCCTCACCTGTGTTTGAATATAACGTGAACATGAAATAAATTGGATCCACTAGAGAAAAAATAAACAAAATCTGTAAAGGACATCAATCTATGATAAAAGTAAAAGCTCCATCGAGGGCTAATGATGGAAAATATTGAATCTGCTAGACAAAATAAACAAAATTGTAAATACGCTTAAACTATAATAATGTAAAATATTACACAGAGGGCAAATGATAGAAAGAAAGAAAACAAGAAACGAACTAAACCACTCTTTGCGAACCCGCGCGCACCTTTACATGCGCGCATACTGACACGAGCACGGGAATGCAACACACACACACACACACACACACACACACACAACACACAACACACACACACACACAACACACACACACACACACACACACACACACACACACACACACACACACACTGAAATACACTGACTTGATCTGGTGGGCATCGAATTAACCTTCTTTCTCTACGCCCAATCTGGTTTAGCTCTATAATATACACGATGTTGGCCGATATCTTTTTATATCATCTTCCCCTTACTGGTTTCGTTTTACACTTTAATCGAGCCTCCTTCAATCTTCCTTTGAAAAAAAACAAAACAAAAAAACAAACAAACCAAAAAAAAAAAAAAAAAAAAAAAAAAAATCTTCATCTTTTCTATGCTGGATTTTGCTCTAAGCTTTAATTCTGGTGGCATCCAATCTCTCAACACCATCTTTAACCTGTCATGGTTTCGTGCGATTTACACGATGATTATTATTGTCGGCTTTTTTTTAGTCTTCGACAATGACATCTTTTCTATGCCTTTATTTTTTTTTAACCCCTTACACTCGACCTTTCTCGCTTGACGGTTTTAATTAATCTTGTTAGCTTCAATTACCCACGCTATCTTTAGGTGTTTTTTTTTCTGTTTTTTTCTGAAATGGTTTCACTCTACTCTTTACTCTTTAACTTGCTTCAATCTTTTCCTCTTTTTTTTTTTTTTTTTTTTTTTTGTTGTGATACTGGTTTCGCTTGACGTTTTAATCTTGTTGGCACCACGATCTTTCTCGCCATCTTCTTCTTCTTCTTTTTTTTTTTCTTTAAACTTTTTCTCCTCCATTCGTGTGTGTGTGTGTGTGTGTGTGTGTGTGTGTGTGTGTGTGTGTCTGTGTGTCTGTCTGTGTGTCTGTGTATTTCGCCAACCCACTTTTTTCAAACTCGTCAGTCAGTCAGCAGCAGAGATACACGCAAACTGACGGAAGTGTCAGAATTTTATTTTCTTTATATTTTTTTTCACCATCTTTTCCTTTTACAGGTACAGAAAGTTGTTTTGTTGTTTTTTTCTTTGAAAAGTCATAAATACTGCGCAGTAGTAACGCAAAACCTTATCCTATTCTATGTCTGAGAGTTACTTTTACTATCACCATTGCTTTGTTTGTACACAAATTGGCAAGGGACAACCGTATATAATTATTTTGTTGCCGTGGGTTCTTTTACGTGCGCTAAGTGCATTGCTATAGTACACCGGACCACGGTCTTATTAATGTCTCAACCGAAAGAGAGAGAGAGAGGGAGGGGGAGGAAGAGAGGGAGAGAGAGCGCGCGCGCGCCTCTGTGTGTGTGTGTGTGTGTGTGTGTGTGTGTGTGTGTGTGTGTGTGAGTGTGTGTGTGTGTGTGTGTGTGTGTGTGTGTGTGTGTGTGTGTGCGTGTGTGTGTGTGTGTGTGTGTGTGAAATGTCCCTAGGTCCTATGTATGGAAAGGGAAGGAGAGTGATTACGGTTTATGTAACTGGGGGTGGTGCGTAGGGGAGGGTGGGGAGGTGGGAGGTGGGAGGTGGGAGATAGGGCGGGGGGGTGGGGTGGGGGTGGACCTGCAGGCACAGCAGGACAGGACAGACCACCTGCTGCCCCCTGTTCACCTGACAAGCTGGCCGGAGAGGTGGTGGTGGTGGGTAGGGGGGGTGGGGTGGGGGTGTGGTTGTTGTGCGGTAGGGTGGGTGGGTGGGTGGTGGTGGTGGTGGAGGATTCTTTGGTCCCTCCCTCCCTCCCTCCCTCTTTCTCTCCCAGACATGCAAACTGGACAACAAGGCGGAAGGGCGTTGGCGGGGTGATGATGGGGTGGGGTGATGAGGGGGGGGGAGGATTCTTGGTCCCTCCCTACCCCTTCCCTCCATTCCTCCATCCTCTCCCTCACCTGCAATCTGGACTAGGAGGTGGAGGGGGTGTTGGTGGGGTGATGATGGGGTGGGGGGGGGGGAGGTGGAGGAAGGATTCTTGGTCCCTCCCTACACCATCCCTCCATTCCTCCATCCTGCTGTCCCTCACCTGCAAGCTGGACTAGGAGGTGGAGGGGGTGTTGGTGGGGTGATGATGGGGTGGGAGGGGGGGGAGGAAGGATTCTTGGTCCCTCCCTACACCATCCTTCCATTCCTCCATCCTTCTCTCCCTCACCTGCAAGCTGGACTGAGAGGTGGAGGGGGTGTTGGTGGGGTGATGGGGTGGGGGGGGGGAGGATTCTTGGTCCCTCCCTACACCATCCCTCCATTCCTCCATCCCTCTCTCCCTCACCTGCAAGCTTGACTAGAAGGTGGGGGGGGGGTGAAGGAGGGGTGAAGGGGAGGGTGAGGATTCATGGTCCCTCCAAAAACCCTTCTTCCCTCTCTACTTCTCTCCCTCACCTGCAAGCTGGACTAGGAGGTGGAAGGGGTGTTGGTGGGGTGAAGGAGAGGAGGTGATGAACAATGAACAAATGTTTTATTGAGGGTAACTGGATAAGCTGGAAGTTTCTTTACACCATGCCCTCCCTCACACACAAACACACACACCCACTCACACGCACAAAAGTTGAAAAAAAAAAATCGTTACGGACACTCGGTGTAGACAGTAACAACAACAACAACAACTACAACAACAACAAGAGTTAATCACGAAACATAAAAAAATAGAGGTGAGGGAGAGGTAGGATTCTTGGTCCCTTCCTACACCCCCCTTCCCTTCCTCCTTCCTCTCCCTCCTTCCATCTCTAATTCTCTCTCTCTCTCTCTCTCTCTCTCTCTCTCTCTCTCTCTCTCTCTCTCGCTCACGTATGAATGCGTTCGTTTTTATTACTTTTTACGATGTTAATGATGATGATGGTGGTCATTCTTCGTTGTAGTAGCAGTGGATGTAGCAGTGTTAACAAGATTATTATTGTTGTGTCGTTATCGTTAATGTTGCTATTGTTATTGTTGTCACAAGGACAGATTGGAAGACTGGGCGATGCCTAAAATCTTTATCCTTGAGTAATAAAGTTTTTGAATCTTTGAATATCTCTCTCTCTCAAGGCGCGGCTGGTCAGTCTAACACCCTGACTTTGACCGCTGACTCCTGCTTGTGTCAGTCAATGACTTCACCAGGTAAGGCATTGTTGTCTGTCCATCAGTCGGTCCGTCTGTCTGTCTGTCTGTCTGTTTCCCTCCGTCACCCACGCCCGCTCTGAACAAGTTTTCCTCCGAGAGGAGAGGACCAGTGGAGGGAGAAGAGGGAGGGAGGGAGGAAGGGATGAAAGGAAGGGAAGGAAGGAGGCACCCCCCCCCCCACACACACACACACACACCCATCCCCTACCCCTACTCCCCGCGACTCCCCTAATACTCTTTATTTCGTCCAAAACGTCTATTCCATGGACATTTTGTTTTGCATACACTCTTTGATCTGATTCTGAGACACAGAGAGACGGAGAGAGAGACGGACAGAGACAGACAAACAGACAGACAGACAGAAAGAAAGACAGAGATAGGTACAGAGACACACAGAGATATACGGATACGGATAGTCTATTCAATGAAGGCCATACCCCCTCTTGAAGAGAGAGAGAGAGGGTGTGTGGGGGGTGGGGGGGGGGGTAGAGTGGGGAGGGTAAGGGTGAGAGAGACAGACAGACAGACAGAGAAAAACTAAAAAGGTAGGGAGGTGGGGGAGGGGGGGGGGGATTCAAGATTCAAGATTCAAGATGGTTTATTCATGTAAAGGCCTAGGCCCCTTAGGAGGGGGGGGGGGGGAGAGACATGGAGAGAGGGAGAGGGAGAGAGAGAGAGCAAGAATGAGAAATTAAGTGCGAAATTTGTTGCTATCGTCAGTAGTATAACTCAAAGAACGAATTCTATACGGCGAGCAAGCGAAACAACAAGAGAGAGAGAGAGAGATAGGGAGAGAGAGACAGACATACAGACAGACAAACAGTGACAGAGGGAGGTGGTGGGCCAAATTATTTTTTTTTTACTCAGAGGAAGCGAGAACAAGGGATGATGGGGGTGAGAGGTAGCGGTGGGTGATGGGACGGGGGGTGGGGGTGGGGGGGGTAGAGGAAGGAGAGGGGTTGGTGTCATTTTCTCTAAAGAGAGAGAGGAGTGTGAGAGGAGTGGGGGGGTGGGGGGTGATGAGAGCATCATTAACTAGTATCATCAAAAATAACCGCGGTTGACGAGTTCCTAAATAACCTCCCTCCCCGCCCCCCCATTTCAAAGCTATTTTCTGTGCTTTATTGAACATTAGGAGAAAGAGCTCTCTAAATATCAGTCTGTAACTGGATAATTAAGCCAATTTCACTTCATTTTTTTTCCCCGATTTGGGGCTCCACAAATTGACACTTAACAACAATTTCATGTGTTTCTTTTTTTGTCGTCGTCGTTGTTGTTGTTGTTGTTGTTGACTCACTTGTGTAAACAAAGTGAGTCTATGTTTTAACCCGGTGTTAGGTTGTCTGTGTGTGTGTGTGTGTGTGTGTGTGTGTGTGTGTGTGTGTGTGTGTATCTGTGTGTCCGTGGTAAACTTTAACATTGACATTTTCTCTGCAAATACTTTGTCAGTTAACACCAAATTAGGCATGAAAATAGGAAAAATTCAGTTCTTTCCAGTCATCTTGTTTAAAACAATATTGCACCTCTGGGATGGGCACACAAAAAATAAAGAATGAAGCCTAATTATATGCAAACTGCATTTACTGTTATATGTATATTTTTTGTATTCTCTAAACTTGGCACTTTGATCTGATATTCTGACCCAACAACAAGAGCAGTCATTATTATCATTTTCTGTTCAAACAGTAACTTCTTTTGCTCAGCATGGAAGTTTTATTTATTTTGCAAACGTTTTGGTGCAGATAGTAAAAAAGGGAAATTACTCTGTAATTAATGCTAGGGGACTTAATTTACTTTAAACTGATCTTTCTCATCTTAAACATTACATTTTGAAATTGTACTCAATACATAAAAAGCTTGGATGATTTTTTTTTTTTTTTAAGTGTATCACAAGTGAGTCTTGAAGGCCTTGCCTCTCTTGTTTTAAAATTTGGTATTGACCGAGTTACAGTCTTTTGTTTACTCTCACTCCCTCCGTGTGTCTCACGCACGAGCCCACGTAAACACAGAATAGATAGAAAGAACATCGAAAACCTTTTAGGGTTTTTTTGTTTGTTTGGTTGGTTGTTTGTTTATCTCCCAGTCTGTATTAAAACCGAGCATTAGGACTCAGTGTGGTCCTGTTCGTTCGGATATTCACTCGTGAGACAGTTGGCACAGGATAAATCCACGACTTTTCCGTCGTGTGATAGTAATATTCACTGATCTGATAGTTTGTGGGCATGACTTTTCAATTCCATTTCGTGTAAAACACCCACAGGGTAATAGCGGCACCTTTTCACCCGAGTGATAGTAACGACGCAATACACCCGAGTGATAGTGCTATATGCCCGTGTGGTAATATAATGCAATGCAATGCAGTACACTAGACTTAGACAGGCTTTTTCGGTCTTGGGACGAGAAGACAGTATGGATATTCAACTTTGCGCAATGTATCACAATAAAATGCAATACAATAAGTGGACGTGATAGTCTAGAGGTAACGCGTCCGCCTAAGAAGCGAGAGAATCTGAGCGCGCTGGTTCGAATCACGGCTCAACCGCCGATATTTTATCCCACTCCACTAGACCTTGAGTGGTGGTCTGGACGCTAGTCATTCGGATGAGACGATAAACCGAGGTCCCGCGTGCAGTATGCACTTAGCGCACGTAAAAGAACCCACAGGAACAAAAGTGTTGTTCCTGGCAAAATTGTGTAGAAAAATCCACTTCGATAGGAAAAACAAATAAAACTGCACACAGGTAAAAAAAATAAAATAAATAAATAAAATGGGTGGCGCTCTCAGTGTAGTGACGCGCTCTCCCTGGGGAGAGCAGCCCGAATTTCACACAGAGAAATCTGTTGCGACAAAAAAGAAAAATCAATACAATACAATACAATACGACACGACACGACACGACAATACACAACACAATACCATAAAGCACAATGCAACCGCAATCAAACAAAATGTAACGCAGCCGCAAAACACCATATACAACAAAAACACAAACGCAGCAAACAAAACAAAAACAAACAAACAAACAAACCCCAAAAAAAAAAAAAACAACAACCCACGGTTATGACAGCAATACTCGCCGCACACAATCTAACGCTTCATCAGCAGGAAGAAAAAGATGACAAAACATTTGGAGGGAAAGAAAAGATAGGCTGTTTCCCTACCAACGTCATTCTGCTGCAGCCACTCTTCCCCCTTCCTATTTCTATTTCTATTTCTTCTTCTTCTTCTTCTTCTTCTTCTTCTTCTTCTTCTTCTTCTTCTTCTTCTTCTTCTTCTTCTTCTTCTTCTTCTTCTTCTTCTTCTTCCTCCTCCTCCTCCTCCTCCTCCTCTTCTTCTTCTTCTTCTTCTTCTTCTTCTTCTTCTTCTTCTTCTTCTTCTTCTTCTTCTTCTTCTTCTTCTTCTTCCTCCTCCTCCTCTTCTTCTTCTTCTTCTCCTTCTTCTCCTCTTCCTCCTCCTCTTCTACAACCTTCTTCTTCTTTTTTTCTTCTTCTTCTTCTCCTCTTCCTCCTCCTCCTTCTTCTTCCACCTTCTTCTTCTTCTTCTTCTCCTCTTCCTCCTCCTCCTCTTCCTCTTCTCCCACCTTCTTTTTCTTCTTCTTCTGCTTCTTCTTATAATTATTGGAAAGATACAATAAACTAAAGAGAAGAAGAAAAAGAGAAAGATAATGTACCAATTGTTGTTTTCGTTGCTTTGTTACTTTGAATAGATTATTCCAGTTACTATTCCCATTCGTCGTTATTATTTTATTTTATTTCATTTTATTTCTATGTTTTGTGTCGTTCTTTATTTTCATATTTTGTGTCGTTAAATGGGCAGAATTGAAAAAAAGGCCTTTACTGCGCCTAATTCTTCACCCAGTAGAGATTCAATCAATCAATCAATATCTTCCTCCTCCTCCTCTCCCACATTCTTCTTCTTCCTCTTCTTATTGGAAAGAAAAGAAAATTGAGGGGGGTGGAGTAGGGGCCTG
>NC_134896.1:23070274-23090274 GCF_041734735.1 Babylonia areolata
TTGTACGGTGCCTTGCAGGAACGTTTTGGCAAGACCAGATGATCCACTACCTTCTGGAAATTCTTTTCTTTGGAAATATCCTCTTTTCTATTGCTCTCTTTCTTTCTGACGTCTCTTTCTCCTCCATACCACCATCTATTGTTTTATTATTTTATTTTCTGTCTTGCAGGTCCATTCATTTTTTTTTTTCAAGAAAGCCTTGTTTTTTGGTTTCCTTTTTGTGGTGTGTGTGTGGGTGGTGGGGTTCGGGGGGGTACGGGAGGGTGGGGGGGGGTTGTCGGAGGGGGCTTTTTTGGGGAGAATTTTTGATTGATGGATTGATATGGATACTTCATATAGCGTTTATACTCGGTCAGAGACCAAGCTCTAAGCGCTTCACAAACACGGGGTTATTTACACAACAGGCTGCCTACCTGGATAGAGCCGACTGACGGCTGCCATTGGGCACTCATCATTCGTTTCCTGTGTCATTCAATCAGATTTCAGGCACGTGCACATACACACTCAGACAGACACGTAACATTTTACGTGTATGACCGTTGTTTTTTTTGTTCTGTTTTTTGTTTGTTTGTTGTTGTTGTTTTGTTTTCCGTTTGTTTTTTGCGGGGGTAATTGCCCCGCCATGTAGGCAGCCATACTCCGTTTTCAGGGGTGTGCTTGCTGGGTATGTTCTTGTTTCCATAACCCACCGAACGTTGACATGGATTAACGGATCTTTAACGTGCGTATCTGATCTTCTGCTTGCGTGTACACACGAAGGGGGTTCTGTTACTAGCAGGTCTGCACATAAGTATGTTGACCTGGGAAATCGGGAAAAAAAAATCTCTACCCTTTACCCACCAGGCTCCGTTACCGAGATTCGAACCCGGGACCCTCAGATTGAAAATCCAACAGTGACCAGTGGTCTATTGCGCCCGTCATCTATTGGACACTCTTACTTGTTTTAAACTGTTTTGCGTCCAGGACGTGTAGGTGCAAGTTTGCAATTTCTGGTTTTGTATACCTCTTATCATGTGTATAATTTTGTGAGCATGTGAAATTACGTGTATGTTGAGGTTTACTTTTTTTTCTCTTTTTTTATATATATATATATATATCATCTGACGAAAAATTGATGGTTAACATCAGAGTCAATTACAAGATGTATGTGCATGAATGTGACTCTCTCTCTCTCTCTCTCTCTCTCTCTCTCTGTGTGTGTGTGTGTGTGTGTGTGTGTGTGTGTGTGTGTGTGTGTGTGTGTGTGTGTGTGTGTGTGTGTGTTTTTCAGGTTCTACAGGATTGATATCTACAGTGTTTCAGCCCTGGTCCCGTGTGGTCGGCTAGGCTTTAAAAATTAAAAGCAACAACAAACACAAAAGCCATGTTGATAGATTTTATCGGTGACATTCAACGTCGAGCTACTAACCGAACGGAACAGACTTTTTTTGCAAACAACAAACATGGGAGAGGAGGAAGGGACGGGGTTGGGGGGTTGGGGGGGGGGGGGGGCGGGGGAGGGGGGGGGGCAGAAAAGAAAAGAAAGACCAAAAAAAAAAAAAAGAAAATAGAAAATAAAAAGAAAATAAAAAATACCCAGTAGAAACCTTTGCCATGTGTACTTTAACAGAAATCTATGTTTACGTAAATTCTCCGCCTCTCATGTTAATGTTTACATTAGAAAAAAAAAAAAAAACAAAAAAACATGGATCTATTGGTGTTTATTTTTTTTTTTTTTTTTTTTTTTTTTTTTTTTTGGGGGGGTGTTTTTTTGGTTGTTGTTTTTTTCAAATTCCACACCTCTCTTTTCTGTCACCTATAAAGGCGCGCGGCGGGTGGTTTTTACAGGGATGCGAATGAGCAGAAAATAATCTGCACGTTTCTTTGCATACTGATCCACCGGTTTTGAATGTCGCATCCATACACTTCGTGTGTGTGTGTCACGGTAGGGTACTTTTTGTGTCGCGGTGTTTACTTATCTATTTCTACAAGTCTGGTCTGTCTGTCATGTCTGTCTGTCTGCTTGTCTGTTTGTCTGTGCTTGTCTGTTGTGATTGCATTTTTGTTTTGTCTTTTTTTCTCTCTTGTCACAACGGGTTTGCTCAGTCTTGAATGCCCGGGACGTACATCAAAAGGAGGTGGGTTTGTTTTGTTTTTTTGTCGTGGTGTTTCTCGTGTGTGTGTGTGTGTGTGTGTGTGTGTGTGTGTGTGTGTGTGTGTGTGTGTGCGCGCGTGCGCGCGCGCGCCTGTCTGCCTGTCTGTCCCTGTATCTGTGTGTCTGTGTCCATGGGTCTGTGTGTGACGATGTCTTTCTCTGTGTGCGCATGTTCGTTCTTCAGTTTAACGTCTTTTCGTGACATGACATGTGTATGTGTGCGTGTGTGCGTGCGCGCGCGCGCGTGTGTATGTGTGTGTGTGTGTGTGTGTGTGTGTGTACCTTCCTCTACGCGTAACTATGTCCCTCCTTTGAGCACCATGATTAGATAAACTCCTTTGCGGGTTTATGTCGAAGAAGTGGGCTTCAAATTGACCTCCGCCTTTCATTTCGCAATAGCGTGAAATGAGCCTTAGAATTACACGCTTGTTGTATGTCTTATTCTTTTTGATATGCATAATACGTCAGTGTGCTCAAAAGGCTTGAGTTGTATGAGCTGCGTTTGCACGTTAAAGTGGGTGAAAAAAAACCGTTTAGAAAACCGTTTCTTTCAAGTTTCTGCCAACTTTATGACTCTTAAACGCCAATCGACATTTTCAAATAAAATACTGCTAAAAACCAAATGCCTAAAACAATCATTTTGTTTTAAAGTGACAGCATTTTAAGGCGTTTCCTTGCTTAAAAAACAAAAACAAAAACAAAAAAACCCCAAAACAGAAAATTAGTGACGACAACAATATCATCCCTGAATTTCTGTTCTGGAAAGGATTTCGTTGTGGATTATAGACATCGTTTTCATCTTGTATTGCATTGCCTAAAACTCAGAGTGTGTAGTGTCTGTGTCTGTGTATCTGTCTGTCTGTGTCCATGGGTCTGTGTGTGACGATGTCTTTGTCTCTGTGTGTGCATGTTCTTTCTTCAGTTTGACGTCTTTTCCCGTGACATAACATGTGTATGCGTGCGTTGTGTTGTGTTGTGTTGTGTTGGGTTGTGTTGTGTTGTGTTGCATTGCCATGCGTTGAGTTTCGTTGCGTTGCATTGTGTCCCGTTGTGATGCGTTGTTTTGTGTGGTGTGTGTGTGTGTGTGTGTGTGTGTGTGTGTGTCTTTCTGTCTGTCTGTCTGTCTGTCTGTGTCTGTGTGTGAGCTTACCGACGGGTATATAAAAGGAGGGAGAGACTACAGGAAATTATAGACAATGAGGGAGAGTTAACCATACCAAAGAATTTCAAAATCGACAGAACATTTCAAATATAACTCTGTACAACAGATCAGACCAAAAAACAAACAACAAACAAAAATTAGCCAAAATGTTCTTGATCATTGTTCGCAAGTAACAACAACACCACCACCACAGCTCTTGCACAAATACATCATTTTCGACAATGCAAAATTTTGGCCGATGTAAAATAAGTGAATAAATGAATAAATAATACATCAATAAATAAACAAATAGATAAATAACAAGACAAGTAAGAAATAGATAGATAAAACAAACACCTCCACATTCTCGTGAAATTCCCACACTGATGGGGGACTAAGGTGGTGTGTGTCTTCTATGCCTGGTCTTCAAAGAACGAAGTTTTATCATCGGGTCGAAGCACATAGGACTATCGTATGAATACGCATGCATAATCGTCGTTTGAGGTGAACGATTTCCGCTTTCCATCAGCTTCGCGTACACACACAGAGAGACGCACACATACACGCACGCACACACGCAAGCAAACACACACACACACACACACACATATGCATATATATATATATATGTGTAGAGAGAGAGAGAGACACACACACACACACACACACACTACACTACACTACACCACAACACACACACACACACACACACACACACACACACACACACTACACCACACACACACACACTACACCACACACACACGCGCGCGCGCGCACACACACACACGCACACGCACACACACATTACACTACACCACACACACACATACACACACACACACACACACACACACAAACACACACACATTACACTACACCACACACACACACACACACACACACACACACCAAAATAGATGTCTTCCACAGCCTGTTGCGGGGCGGAGGGGAGGGGTTCGGGGGGGTCGGGGGGGGGGGGGGCGACGGGGGGCGGGGGGGGGGGGGGGGGGAGGAGGCGTCAGGACTTCCTCCGGTAGTCGCGGCAAGACGGGTGATAGAAGACATACATTTTGCAAAGATAGTGACAGTGTGATATGTAGCTGTGCTGATAATTCATCCCAGCGGAATCTGCAGGGTGTCGAGAAATTGGCTGAGACAGAGTGAGAAAGAGTGAGGCAGACAGACAGGCAGACAGACAGACAGACAGACAGACAGACAGACAGAGGTGAAAAGGGTTGCACCAGGAGGCAAGAGAAAAGGGTGGTCAAGAGATCTGTAGTATTGCATGTCATTTATCCCATCGGAAACTGGGATGGTGTCGAGAAATTGGCTGAGACATGAGTGAGAAAGAAGGGGTCAGACAGACAGAAAGACAGACAGACAGGCAGGCAAATAGACATACAGGCAGACAGATAGATAGAGAGACAGACAGAGGTGAAATAGATTGTACCGGGAGTGAGGAAAGTATAGTCAAGAGATCTGTAGTTTTGCATTGAATTTATCCCATCGGCAACTGCGTATTGTGGGGTGGGGTTCGGGGCTTCGAGAAATTGGCTGAGACAGAGTGAGAAAGAAGGAGACAGAAAGACAGACAGACAGATAGACAGAGAGACAGACAGAGGTGAAAAAGGGTTGCACCAAGAGGGAAGAGAAAAGAGTGGTCAAGAGATCTGTAGTATTGCGTGTCATTTATCCCATCAGAAACTGAGATGGTGTTGAGAAACTGGCTGAGACATGAGTGAGAAAGAGGGGGACAGACAGACAGAGGTGGAAAGGATTGTACCGGGAGTGAGGAAAGTATAGTCAAGAGATCTGTAGTTTTGCATTGAATTTATCCCATCGGCAACTGCGTATTGTGGGGTGGGGTTTGGGGGTTCGAGAAATTGGCTGAGACAGAGTGAGAAAGAAGGAGACAGACAGACAGACAGACAGATAGACAGAGAGACAGACAGAGGTGAAAAAGGGTTGCACCAGGAGGGAAGAGAAAAGAGTGGTCAAGAGATCTGTAGTATTGCATGTCATTTTATTCCATCGGAAACTGGGATGGTGTCGAGAAATTGGCTGAGACATGAGTGAGAAAGAGGGGGGCAGACAGACAGACAGGCAGACAGACAGATAGACAGACAGACAGGCAGGCAGACAAACAGGCAGGCAGGCAGACAGAAGACGGGGCAGAGAAAGGGACAGACAGAGGCGTGCCGGGAGATTGCTGTGGCAAGATGTGTGGCAGGAGATCTAATATAATTATATATCTATTTTGCAAAGATAGTGACATTGTGACATGTAGCTTTGCGGGGGCGGGGGGGGGGGGGTCGAGAAATTGGCTGAGACACACTTAGAAAAAGACAGACAGACAGACAGACAGACAGACATGAAAAGGGATTGTACCAGGAGGTAGAAAAAGACAGTCAAAGGATCTGTAGTTTTTGCATAGAATTTCTCTCAATGGTGACTTGGGATTGGATTGTCGAGAGATTGGCTGAGTCAGACTGGGAAAGAGGGGGACAGACAGACAAACAGACAGAGAGACAGACAGACAGAGATGAATGAAAAGGGTAAAAGCGGGAAAGGAGAAAGGGATAAGTACAGATCTGTAGTTTTGCATGCAATTTTTTTTTCTTTTTCAACCAACGGAGACTGGGTTGGTATCGAACTATTGACCCAGACAGACCCATGAGAAAGAAGGAGAGAGACAGACAGACAGACAGACAGACAGACAGACAGACGGCGGGAGAGAGAGAAAGGGATAGACAGAGGCGTGCCGAAAGACAGTGCTGGAAAAGAGGGAGACAGACAGACACAGAGATGAAAAGGAATGAGCAGAGAGAGAGAGAGAGAGAGGTAAAAAAAAAAGTTAATAAAAGGGGTGCAGAGAGATAGGCTGGGACAGTTTGAGAAATAGGGATACAGAGAGGCAGACAGACAGACAGACAGACAGACATACATTGTGCTTGTGTGTGTATGTATGTGTATGCATGCGTGGGTATGTGTGCGTTCATCCATGGGCGAGCGTCCGTGTGTATGTATATGTGTGTGTGTGTGTGCGTGTTTGTTATTTTGTGTGTGTGTGTGTGTGTGTGTGTGTGTGTGTGTGTGTGTGTGTGGACGGTGCGCGCGTCTGTATGTGTATGTGCGTGCATGCGTATGCTGAAGTGTGTGTGTGTGTGTGTGTGCGTGTGCGTGCAGTGCGCGCGCGCTCGTGCGTGTATGTATACGTGTGTTTGTGTGTGGTGCTGTGCTGTGCTGTGCTGCGTACTAACTGTACTGTACGTACATGTTGTGCTGACCCAGGAGAAAAAACAACAACAACAACAACAAAAAAACAACAACCCAACAACTCCTGCTTCTCTTATGATCCTACGATTACTAGGTCCTCAGGGTACCACCGAAAACGGAGTATGGCTGCCTACATGGCGGGGGTAAAAACGGTCATACACGTAAAAGCCCACTCGTACGCATATGACTGAACGGGGGAGTTGCAGCCCACGAACGCAGAAGAAGGAGGTCCTCAGAGGGCAGTCAGTCGCACATGCGTAACACCACCTGGATTCAGTTTTTTTTTTCAGGCTTCGGTACAACAGGGAGCAGATATCCCCCTAGCCCGCCCCCACCCCCACACACCCCTTCCCAACCCCTCACCCACCGCCCGCCCACAGGACCCCTCACCACTCCCCCCCCCCCTCCCTCACCCCCCCCCCCCCCCCCCCCAAACCCTCCACCAAGCGAATCTCGCACCTTCTCAAGAAACGGTTTCATTTTTTGTTCTCCTTATATACCACTCCCGGAACTTCCCAGCAGTAGTAGTATTAGTAGTAGTAGTACCTTGCCTCGACTATTAGAAAAAAAAGAAGAAAAAAAAGGGGGGGAGCGCGTTAGGAATACACACACACACACACACACACACACACACACACACACACACTATTGAGCCAGCCAGCCAGGCACACACACACACACACACACACACACACACAGGAAGTCACAACACAACACAACACAACACAACGCACAAACGTCACCCCCCCTCACCCCCCCCCACCCACCCATCTCCACAGCAGAAGAAAGACACGGTAGACTTGAGTTTCCTTACCTCCACCACCAGGGAGTGGATCTCTTGTTAAAGGGACGCTACCGTGCAGTACCCTCAAAGAACCCTCTCTTTTTTAATGATCAGCCACTTACCACTGCTTCCGGCCCCGGTGCACTGGGGGGTAAAAAAAAAAAAAGGCAAGAAAAAAAAAGAAAAAAAAGCTTTCAGCTTCTGGTGATGGTGATTCAGCGCTGAAGCGTGACCACCGAACTCATAGACCGGAACAGCTTTTTTCCGCTACAAAAAAAAAAATAAATAAATAAATAAATAAATAAAAATAAAAATAAAGGAATTGTTAAAAAGAAAGAAAGGAGCAAATTATGATAGTTCAGTCTGTCTGGAAGGAGAGAGGGGGTTCCGTAATGATAGTTCAGTCTGTCTGGAAGGAGAGAGGGGGTTCCCGTAATGATAGTTCAGTCTGTCTGGAAGGAGAGAGGGGGTTCAGTAATGATAGTTCAGTCTGTGTGTCTGGAAGGAGAGAGGGGGTTCCCGTAATGATAGTTCAGTCTGTCTGGAAGGAGAGAGGGGGTTCCTGTAATGATAGTTCAGTCTGTCTGGAAGGAGACAGGGGGTTCCTGTAATGATAGTTCAGTCTGGAAGGAGGGAGGGGGTTCCTGTAATGATAGTTCAGTCTGTCTGGAAGGAGGGAGGGGGTTCCTGTAATGATAGTTCAGTCAGTCTAAAAGGAGACAGGGGTTCCGTAATGATAGTTCAGTCTGTCTAAAAGGAGACAGGGCTTCCGTAATGATAGTTCAGTCTGTCTAAAAGCAGAGTGGGTTGCGTAATGATAGTTCAGTCAGTCTGGAAGGAGAGGGGGGTTCCTGTAATGATAGTTCAGTTTGGAAGGAGATAGGGGTTCCGTAATGATAGTTCAGTCAGTATAGAAGGAGACAGGGGTTGCGTAATGATAGTTCAGTCAGTCTGGAAGGAGAGGGGGGTTCCTGTAATGATAGTTCAGTTTGGAAGGAGATAGGGGTTCCGTAATGATAGTTCAGTCAGTATAGAAGGAGAGAGGGGGTTCCTGTACAGATAGTTCAGTCAGTCTGGAAGCAGACAGGGGTTCCGTAATGATAGTTCAGTCTGTCTGGAAGGAGAGAGTGGGTTACGCAATGATAGTTCAGTCTGTCTGGAAGGAGGGAGGGGGTTCCTGTAATGATAGTTCAGTCTGTCTGGAGGGAGGGAGGGGGTTCCTGTAATGATAGTTCAGTCTGTCTGGAAGGAGGGAGGGGGTTCCCGTAATGATAGTTCAGTCTGTCTGGAAGGAGACAGGGGGTTCCTGTAATGATAGTTCAGTCTGTCTGGAAGGAGGGAGGGGGTTCCTGTAATGATAGTTCAGTCAGTCTAAAAGGAGACAGGGGTTCCGTAATGATAGTTCAGTCTGTCTAAAAGGAGACAGGGCTTCCGTAATGATAGTTCAGTCTGTCTAAAAGCAGAGTGGGTTGCGTAATGATAGTTCAGTCAGTCTGGAAGGAGAGGGGGGTTCCTGTAATGATAGTTCAGTTTGGAAGGAGATAGACGGGCGCAATAGCCGAGTGGTTAAAGCGTTGGACTGTCAATCTGAGGGTCCCGGGTTCGAATCACGGTGACGGCGCCTGGTGGGTAAAGGGTGGAGATTTTTACGATCTCCCAGGTCAACATATGTGCAGACCTGCTAGTGCCTGAACCCCCTTCGTGTGTATATGCAAGCAGAAGAGCAAATACGCACGTTAAAGATCCTGTAATCCATGTCAGCGTTCGGTGGGTTATGGAAACAAGAACATACCCAGCATGCACACCCCCGAAAACGGAGTATGGCTGCCTACATGGCGGGGTAAAAACGGTCATACACGTAAAAGCCCACTCGTGTGCATACGAGTGAACGCAGAAGAAGAAGAAAGAAGGAAGGAGATAGGGGTTCCGTAATGATAGTTCAGTCAGTATAGAAGGAGAGAGGGGGCTCCTGTACAGATAGTTCAGTCTGTCTGGAAGGAGAGAGTGGGTTACGCAATGATAGTTCAGTCTGTCTGGAAGGACAGCGTGGGTTCCTGTAATGACAGTTCAGTCTGTCTGGAAGGAGGGAGGGGGTTCCCGTAATGATAGTTCAGTCAGTCTGGAAGGAGAGTGGGTTCCGTAATGATAGTTCAGTCAGTCTGGAAGGAGGGAGTGGGTTCCGTAATGATAGTTCAGTCTGTCTGGAAGGAGAGAGGGTTCCGTAATGACTTCTTTTCTTTCATCAGCCTTTTTGGTGTTTGGAGAAGTAACTGTCGAGAAAGAAATCAAAGGTAGTAGTCCTTGTGCCTGAATCGTTTACGAAGGATTTTTTTTTTTTTTTTTTTTTTTTAAAGATTTCAGAACATCATACACGTAAAGTAATGCCGGTGGCGGTACTGATTTGTGTGTGTGTGTGTGTGTGTGTGTGTGTGTGTGTGTGTGTGTGTGTGTGTGTGGGTGGGTGGGTGTGTGAATCTCTCTCTCTTTCTCTGTATTTAATATATTTAATATATATATATATATATATATATATATAGAGAGAGAGAGAGAGAGAGAGAGAGAGAGAGAGAGGTGTACGTGTGTTAAAATCCCGCAGCCATTTATGAACACACGGACAGTGAATATATATATATATATATATATATATATATATATATATATATATATATATATATATATTCTTTTGTCTAAGACTCAGCGTAGCAATGTGGGGCCCAACAACTCTGTTTTCACTTTCCACGACCAAAGTCTTGTACCCATTCACTTCTGGGTCGGAAGAGAATGAAGTGCCATCCTCAGGGACAGAACGCCATGCTGAACACACACACACACACACACACACACACACACACACACATCTCAAACACACACACCTCAGACACACGCACACATCTCACACATACACACCTCACACACGCACAGACACAGACAGACAGACAGACAGACAAACACACACACACACACACACATCTCACACACCCACAACTCACATACACACACACGCACGCACGCACGCACGCACGCACACACACACACATATCTCACACATACACACCTCACACACGCACACACAGACACAGACACACACACACACACACACACACACACACACACACACATCTCACGCATACACAAGTCACACGCACAGACACAGACACACACACGCAGACACACATACATACATTCATACATACATACATACATACACTCACACACACGTAGACACATACATGCATGCACACATACATGCCTATATATATACATACAGACAAACAAACAGACAGACAGACAGACAGACAGACAAACGCGCGCTCGCCAATTCAGCGAATGTTGTCCCTGCACAAATTGGCTGTGACACGACTTGACACGGAAACACGTGCACAAAACATGCTTGCAAGCACATTCTGTTCTCAGTTCCAAACATACAGTCCTTCAGTCCTGGGGCTTGAAACAAAGAAAACTAGGAAGGAAGGAACGAAAGAAAGAAATAACGAATGAATGAAGAAAGAAAGAAAGAAAGAAAGAAAGAAACGGATTCCTGAATTCGCACTGAGGCGAATTCTTTTTAGACCTTGACCTTTAACAGATTTGTGTAACCGAAGACCTAGTCTTTGGGAACCAAGAGAGAACACTAGCACTAGCGGGCCATATGATTAGCGAACGAAAAAATACAAAGAAATATGTGGCGCTCTCAGTGTAGCGGCGTGCTGTCCTTGGGGAGAGCAGCCCGAATTTCACACAGAGAAATCTATTTGAAAAAAAAAAAAAAAAAAAAAAGAGAGAGAGAGAAAGAAAGAAAGATAGAAAAGCAAATACAATAATACAGTAATAACGAAAGAAAGAAGGTAAGAATGAATGAACGAACGAACAAACGAAACGAACGAACGAAACGAACGAACGAACGAACGAACGAACGAATGAATGAATGAATGAATGAAGAAGGAAAGAAAGACACGGATTCCTGAATTCGCACTGAGGCGAATACTTTTTAGACCTTGACCTTTAACAGATTTGTGTAACCAACACTCGGCTTATATCACAGATTGACATAAGTTTACATTTGGGCCAACAGCAAAGTGAGAGCTGTATTATCAATGGTTTCTCCAGTCAATGGGAAACCATTTACAGCTTAGTTTTTTGTGAAGGACTATGACTCTCAAACTAGGAGGCAAAATTGCACTGGCTCTTAGTGCTGCAGCCTTGTGGGCTAGTTGGCCTTTGGGAACCATCCCAACGCCGACTGTCCTAAAACCCTCTTGGCCGAGAGAGTGGGGGTGTACTTGGGCAAGACACTCTCCACTATAATCAAATTCTAGCCCAAATAGTCGGAACAGCAGTTGCCTCCTCTGCTGTTCTGATGGTCAGAGTCAGACACGACTGACTATCATATAAAAAAGGTAACTGAAGACCTTGTCTTTGGGAGCCAAGAGAGAACACTAGCATTAGCAGGCCATATGATTAGTCATTCGGATGAAACGATAAACCGTGGTCCCGTGTGCAGCATGCACTTAGCACACGTAAAAGAAAGCAAAACAAAACAAAACAAAAAACACGGCAACAAAAGGGTTGTCCCTGGCAAGATTCTGTAGAAAAATCTACTTCGATAGGAGAAAAAAACACCAAAAACAAAACAAAACAAAACAAACAAAAACTGCAAGCAGGAAAAAATACTGAGAAATACGTGGCACTCTCACTGTAGCGATGCGCTCTCCTTGGGGAGAGCAGCCCGAATTTCACACAGAGAAAACTGTTGTGACAAAAGAAAAAAAAAGAAAAAAATTAGAGAGAAATGCAAATACAATAATACAGAAATAACGAAAGAAAGAAGGTAAGAATGAATGAATGAACAAACGAACGAACGAATGATTGAATGAATGAATGAATGAATGAATGAATGAAGAAAGAAAGAAACGGATTCCTGAATTCGCACTGGGGCGAATACTTTTTAGACCTTGACCTTTAACAGATTTGTGTAACCGAAAACCTAGTCTTTGGGAACCATGAGAAAACACTAGCTCTAGCGGGTCATAATTATAATTAGTCATTCAGATGAGACGCTAAACCAAGATCCCAGCATGCACTTAGCGCACGTAAAAAATACAGAGAAATAGGTGGGGCTCTCAGTGCAGTGACGCGCTCTCCTTGTGGAGAGCAACCCGAATTTCACACAGAGAAATCTGTTGTGACAAAAAAAAAAAAAAAAAAAAAGAGAGAGAGACAGAGAAATGCAAATACAATAATACAGAAATAACGAAAGAAAGAAGGCAAGAATGAAGGAAGGAAGGAACGAACGAACGAACGAATGAATGAATGAATGAAGAAATGAATGAATAAAGAAAGATAGAAACCGATTCCTGAATTCGCACTGAGGCGAATACTTTTTAGACCTTGAATTTTAACAGATTTGTGTAACCGAAGACCTAGTCTTTGGGAACCAAGAGAGAACACTAGCACTAGCAGGTCATATGATTAGTCATTCGGATGAGACGATAAACCGTGGTCCCGTGTGCAGCATGCACTTAGCGCACGTAAAAAATACAGAGAAATATGTGGTGCTCTCAGTGTAGCGATGCGCTATCCTTGGGAAGAGCAACCTGAATTTCAAACAGTATGCAAATGCAATAATACAGAAATAACAAAAGAAAGAAGGTAAGAATGAATAAATGAATGAATGAATGAACGAACGAACGAACGAAACGAACGAACAAACGAACAATTGAATACATGAAAAAAATGAATGAATGAATGAAGAAAGAAAGAAACGGATTCCTGAATTCGCACTGAGGCGAATACTTTTTAGACCTTGAATTTTAACAGATTTGTGTAACCGAAGACCTAGTCTTTGGAAACCATGAGAAAACACTAGCTCTAGCGGGTCATAATTATAATTAGTCATTTGGTTGAGACGCTAAACCAAGGTCCCGTGTGCAGCATGCACTTAGCGCACGAAAACATACAAAGAAATGTGCTCAGTGTAGGGTCGTGCTCTCCTTGGGGAGAGCATCCCGTATTTCACACAGAGAAATCTGTTGTGACCAAGAGAGAGAGAGAGAGAGAGAGAGAGAGAGAGAGAGAGAGAGAGAGAGAGAGAGAGAGATGCAAATAAAATAATACAGAAATAACGAAAGAAAGAAGGTAAGAATGAACGAATGAACGAATAAACGAACGAACGAACGAAAGGAACAAACAAACAAACGAATGAATGAATGAACAAAGAAAGAAAGAAAAGGATTCCTGAATTCGCACTGAGGCAAATACTTTTTAGACCTTGACATTTAACAGATTTGTGTAACTGAATACCTAGTCTTTGGGAACCAAGAGAGAACACTAGCACTAGCGGGTCATATGATTAGTCATTCGGATGAGACGATAAACCAAGGTCCCGTGTGCAGCTTGCACTTAGCGCACGTAAAAATACAGTGAAATAGGTGGGGCTCTCAGTGCAGCTACCAAGGAGAGCTGCCCGAATTTCAATTCACACACAGAAATCCTTTGACAAAAAAAAAAAAAAAAAAAAGAAGAAGAAAAGATAGAAATGCAAATACAATAATACAGAAATAACAAAAGAGAGAAGGTAAGAACGAATGAATGAATGAATGAAGAAAGAAAGAAAGAAACGGATTCCTGAATTCGCACTGAGGCGAATACTTTTTAGACCTTGAATTTTAACAGATTTGTGTAACCGAAGACCTAGTCTTTGGGAACCAAGAGAGAACACTAGCACTAGCTGGTCAAATAATTAGTCATTCGGATGAGACGATAAACCGAGGTCCCGTGTGCAGCATGCACTTAGCGCACGTAAAAATACAGAGAAATATGTGGTGCTCTCAGTGTAGCGATGCGCTCTCCTTGGGAAGAGCAACCTGAATTTCAAACAGTATGCAAATGCAATAATACAGAAATAACAAAAGAAAGAAGGTAAGAATGAATAAATGAATGAATGAATGAACGAACGAACGAACGAACGAACGAACGAAACGAACGAACAAACGAACAATTGAATACATGAAAAAAATGAATGAATGAATGAAGAAAGAAAGAAACGGATTCCTGAATTCGCCCTGAGGCAAATACTTTTTAGACCTTGACTTTTAACAGATTTGTGTAACTGAAGACTTAGTCTTTGGGAACCAAGAGAGAACACTAGCACTAGCTGGTCAAATAATTAGTCATTCGGATGAGACGATAAACCGAGGTCCCGTGTGCAGCATGCACTTAGCGCACGAAAAAATACAAAGAAATATGTGGTGCTCTCAGTGTAGCAACATGCTCTCCTTGGGGAGAGCAGCCCGAACTTCACACAGAGAAATCTGTTGACAAAAAAAAGAAAGAAAAAAAAAGAATGCAAATACAATAATACAGTAATAACGAAAGAAAGAAGGTAAGAATGAATGAACGAACGAACAAACGAACCGAACGGATGAACGAACGAACGAATGAATGAATGAATGAAGAAAGAAAGAAAGGGATTCCTGAATTCACACTGAGGCGAATACTTTTTAGACCTTGACCTTTAACAGATTTGTGTAACCGAAGACCTTGTCTTTGGGAGCCAAGAGAGAACACTAGCACTAGCAGGTCATAATTATGATTAGTCATTCGGATGAAACCATAAACCAAGGTCCTGTGTGCAGCATGAACTTAGCACACGTAAATAAAAGCAAAACAAAACAAAACAAAAAACACGGCAACAAAAGGGTTGTCCCTGGCAACATTCTGTAGAAAAATCTACTTCGATAGGAAAAAAAACAACAACCAAAAACAAAACAAAACAAACAAACACTGCAAGCAGAAAAAAATACAGAGAAATACGTGGCACTCTCAGTGTAGCGATGTGCTCTCCTTGGGGAGAGCAGCCCGAATTTCACACAGAGAAAACTGTTGTGACAAAAGAAAAACAAATAGAAAAAAAAATTAGAGAGAAATGCAAATACAATAATACAGAAAATTTAATAACGAAAGAAAGAAGGTAAGAATGAATGAATAAACAAACGAACGAACGAACGAATGAATGAATGAATGATTGAATGAATGAATGAATGAAGAAAGAAAGAAAGAAACGGATTCCTGAATTCATACTGAGGCGAATACTTTTTAGACGTTGACTTTTAACAGATTTGTGTAACCGAAGACTTAGTCTTTGGAAACCATGAGAAAACACTAGCTCTAGCGGGTCATAATTATAATTAGTCATTTGGTTGAGACGCTAAACCAAGGTCCCGTGTGCAGCATGCACTTAGCGCACGAAAACATACAAAGAAATGTCCTCAGTGTAGGGTCGTGCTCTCCTTGGGGAGAGCATCCCGTATTTCACACAGAGAAATCTGTTGTGACCAAGAGAGAGAGAGAGAGAGAGAGAGAGAGAGAGAGAGAGAGAGAGAGAGAGAGAGAGAGAGAGAGAGAGAAATGCAAATAAAATAATACAGATATAACGAACGGAACAAACGAACGAACGAACGAATAAATGAATTAATGAATGAATCAACAAAGAAAGAAAGAAAGGGATTCATGAATTCGCACTGAGGCGAATACTTTTTAGACCTTGACTTTGAACAGATTTGTGTAACTGAAGACCTAGTCTTTGGGAACCATGAGAAAACACTAGCACTAGCGGGTCATATGATTAGTCATTCGGATGAAACGATAAACCGTGGTCCCGTGTGCAGCTTGCACTTAGCGCACGAAAAATACAGAGAAATAGGTGGGGCTCTCAGTGCAGCTACCAAGGAGAGCTGCCCGAATTTCAATTCACACACAGAAATCCTTTGACAAAAAAAAAGAAAAGATAGAAATGCAAATACAATAATACAGAAATAACAAAAGAGAGAAGGTAAGAACGAATGAATGAATGAAGAAAGAAAGAAAGAAACGGATTCCTGAATTCGCACTGAGGCGAATACTTTTTAGACCTTGACTTTTAACAGATTTGTGTAACCGAAGACCTAGTCTTTGGGAACCAAGAGAGAACACTAGCACTAGCGGGTCATATGATTAGTCATTCGGATGAGACGAGAAACCGTGGTCCCGTGTGCAGCTTGCACCTAGCGCACGTAAAAATACAGAGAAATATGTGGTGCTTTCAGTGTAGCGACGCGCTCTCCTTGGGAAGAGCAACCTGAATTTCAAACAGTGAAATTTGTTGTGAAAAAAAAAAGATAGAGAGAAATGCAAATACAATAATACAGAAATAACGAAAGAAAGAAGGTAAGAATGAATGAATGAACGAACGAACAAACGAACGAATGATTGAATGAATGAATGAAGAAAGAAAGAAAGAAAGAAACGGATTCCTGAATTCGCACTGAGGCGAATACTTTTTAGACCTTGACTTTTAACAGATTTGTGTAACCGAAGACCTAGTCTTTGGGAACCAAGAGAGAACACTAGCACTAGCTGGTCAAATAATTAGTCACTGGGATGAGACGCTAAACCGAAGTCCAGTACTGATGCAGCATGCACTTAGCGCACGTAAAAAGATACAAAGAAACAGGTGGTGCTCTCAGTGTAGCGACGCGCTCTCCTTGGGGAGAGCAGCCCGAATTTCACACAGAGAATCTCACACAGAGAAAAAAAAAAGAAAAAAAAGAGAGATAGAGAGAAATGCAAATACAATAATACAAAAATAACGGAAGAAAGAAGGTAAGAATGAGTGAATGAACGAACGAACGAAACGAACCTGCGAATGATTGAGTGATTGAATGAATTAATTAATTAATTAATGAACGAACGAAAGAAAGAAAACCTGGACGGGTGAATGTGTGAAGGAATGAACGAACGAACGAAAGAAAGAAAGTTAGAACGAATGAATGGGTGAATGAATGAATGATAGGAAGAAAGAAAGGGAATGAGATTTAAAAATAGAAATAATAGAAATGAAAAAAAAAGACTCAACTTTTCCACATTCCTATCACGCTGTCAACAGTCTCCCAGCCCCACGTAAATGTTTGTGTTTTTTTTTCTTCTTCTTCTTTCTTTTTATAAAGAAGAAGAAAAGAGCACTCAGCCTTCAGGAGCGAAATAAACTGACCCACTCACTATGCACACTACTATACCCCCTACCAAGCGATGAACGAGAGTAGGGACAATGACTGAACGATCGATTTTTTTTTTTTTTTTTTTTTTGGGGGGGAGGGGGGGAGGGGGTGGTTGGGGGTAGTTTCACTGATTTTGAGTGTGTGTGGGAGGGGGGAGGGGGGGGAGCGGAAGGCCGCGGGCTCAAGAAGGAGGGTGGGGTGGGGTGGGGGTGGGGAACTCATTAACGTAAGTGGATGATTTACGTGGACGCTGAAGCAGCTATTATCTCATCTTTTCTTCTTCTTCTTCTTCTTCTTCTTCTTCTTTACCTCGTGGAGAAAAAAAAAACAGCAACAAACAACAACGAAGGGCTGATACACAGTTGAGGAAAGAGAAGACATAGAATAAGAGAAAGACAAGGACAGAGAGACATAGAGAGAGGGGATGGAGGGGAGAGAGAGAGTGTGTGTGTGGGGAGAGAGAGAGAGAGAGAAGGGGGGGGAGAGATAGTGACGCGTTCCTGCATGCATGCAAGCGAATGTACACACACACACACACACACACACACACACACACACACACACACACACACACACACACATTACACAACACACACACACACACACACACACACACACACACACACACACACACACACACACACACACACACACACACATTGCGCGCGCAATATTTTTGCTGTGTATGACTGGACCGTTTTTGTTGTTGTTGTTTTTTATTGACAGGGCCAAGTAGTCAGCCATACTCCGTTTTCGGGCGTAAGCATGTTGAGTATGTTCTTCGTTTCATAACCCATCGAATGCTGACAAGGATGAGAGGATCTTTAACGTGCGTGTTCAGTTGATCTTCTGCATGCGTGTACTACACACAAAAGGGGGTTCAGTCAAGCACTAGCAGGTCTGCACATATGTTGACCTGGAGAATCGGAAAAAAAAAAAAAATCCCCACCCTTAACCCATCACGTGCGCCAGAGTTCGAACTCAGGAACCCCGGGCGAGAATCCATCGCTCTAACCACTTGACCACCGCTCCAGTCATAGGGGGGAAAAAGGAACGCTCTAACCACTTGACCACCGCTCCAGTCATAGGGGGAAAAAAGGAACGCTCTAACCACTTGACCACCGCTCCAGTCATAGGGGGAAAAAAGGAACGCTCTAACCACTTGACCACCGCTCCAGTCATAGGGGGGGAAAAGGAACGCTCTAACCACTTGACCACCGCTCCAGTCATAGGGGGGAAATAGGAACGCTCTAACCACTTGACCATCGCTCCAGTCATAGGGGGAAAAAAGGAACGCTCTAACCACTTGACCACCGCTCCAGTCATAGGGGGAAAAAAGGAACGCTCTAACCACTTGACCACCGCTCCAGTCATAGGGGACACCACTCCAGTCATAGGGGACAAAAGGAACGCTCTAACCACTTGACCACCGCTCCAGTCATAGGGGGGAAAAAGAAAAAAAAAAGAATTAACATGCCATAACATAATCATATACATTCAGCGCTATATACCACCACGTACGTCACCACTTGCTGCGCATACACGTTGACGAAAAGGAGAAATCTCTCTCATTCTGAAAACAGGTCTCCATTAATCAGGCACAACAAACGATAGCAATAATATTACTTTTCTGGCTCATACTATGAGTCAGACTCCAAAATACTCACGGAGGAAGTTATTACCGCCCACCCCCACCACTCCAACCCCAACACTCCACAGTCCGCACACTCTCTCACCACAGCCACCTCAAATAAAGGGGGGGGGGGGGGGGGGGTCTTTTTCTTTTTTTGTGAGACGCGGTGTTCCGGTCTGTGAGTCCGGTGGTCGCGCTTCGCTTCAGCGCTGAATGAAACGCAACGCCCCGACACCGACCCGAAAAAAAAAAGAAAAAAAAAAAAGCTTTTTTCACGCGCTCGGCCGGAAACAAGCCAAGTGGCTGATCATTAAGGGGGGGTGGGGGTGGGGGTTCTTACGAAAATACGCTCTCTCTCTCTCTCTCTCTCTCTCTCTCTCTCTCTCTCTCTCTCTGGTTGTGGCAGAGTAGGCTGGATGGAATTCTTTTTTTTTTTTTTTTTTTTTTTACTTCTTTTTTTTTAAACATTTTTTTAAAATTCCATTTTGATAGGTTGACATTTTACAACAACAACAGCACCTTAATGGACATTTATAAAGAAGAAAAAACAAACACAAAACAAATAACAACAAAAAAAACAACAAACAAACAAAAAAACAACAACAACAACAAAACACCATAAATACTCTGACAGAAACAGCCAAGCAGCTGGATTATACACTGGTTGGTTATCATCATGGAGTATTATCATTCATTTCTTAAGATCTTACACAAGCCGTCAAGGAATACAAACTGTCAAGTATCTTAGAACACGTTCACAGCAAGTGAACACCTCAATCATTTCTTTAACGATTATCAATAAAAAGAAAATGAATATGGGTGGTAAATTTTCGTTCATCATTCAACAGATTACTAATCATTTTGTGATCAATAATTTGTAAGGCAGCCATCTGACGGATGGAATTCTGCCTCTAGGAAATGAGAATGAGGACCTCCTATGTGGTATTATGGGCTCCTTCTCCTTAGAGGTTGCAATCGTGTGGGTACGTGCCGCG